>NC_141376.1:33052971-33284188 GCF_017979445.1 Akebia trifoliata
ATGAGCATGGGTTCACACTTGTGAACTTCAATCGATTATTATTACAATCGATATTTGAATTATATGTCTTACTTGCACAAGCACAACAAGTATTTATGTAGAAGATCCTATAGAATCAGATTGGCATGTTCTTATGAAGGCTAAACCTAAAGACTTGTATAATATGAGTGGTGAATATTGATGAAAAAGAGGATATATGAGAACATCAACCATTTGGTGTTTGTCAACATAGAAATGTCATGGAACAATGGGATAATGGTGATGTCATTTGGGTTAGAGATAATGTACCAAGAATTACTCTCGATGCACCTTTTCAATTGCTGTTTGAACAACCCCCCGTACAATCAATTCTATTGATGGTTCAGAGAATCCTAATAATGAAGATTAAAAATTATACTCATGATTTGTTGCTTGTAAGGGTTCCACAATCAATTGAAACTTAAAATGATAATTTGTATGCTTATTTGGTTAGAAATGACCACTAATTATTTAATTTATTTTTCATATAATTTATTGTGTGCTAACTCTTTTGTTTATTGCATGTCTTAGATGGACCCTTCAAAGGATGAGTCAAGTTCATCACAGTACGAGACTGGTGAGGGGTTGTCTGGATCTACCACCAAGAAAAGAAAGGGCCCAACAAAGTGTCTGAGCCTATTTTCTCTCCCACCAGATGAGAGACTAAGAGTAGAATTTGATCGTGCTAAACAACCATTTGGAAAGCATGTACCAAAGATGTCTAATTTTTGTGGGGTTATAACTAGAGATCCATGTGTGTTTCGTCTAGATGTTCAATCGTGGAGAAAGATTGAAAGGATGACAAAAAGTGTGCATGGAAAATACTATTGGTAGGTAAAATATCTCTTAACATACCGATTTAGCCGGGGAGCTTGATGGGAATTCTCAGTCAACTTTTAAAAATCTGAATTCAGAAGTTTCTAAGCACTCGACTGCCCTTGAGGATGTACGTATGGCTTTATTCCTATTTGGATTTCTTCTGCTTAGTGCTTACCAATCTGTTTTGGTTTTGATCTTCTGCTCCGTTGCACAGCTTTTTATAGAAATAGCTTCAGAGGCTGACGTTCTGCTTAACAAACTTCAAAGTAACATTTCTGATCGAGGAGAAGTTAGCTGCATATGCACAACAACAGCGTCAGGTTGGCAACACAACTGGCTGTTCTTATGTTTTGGTTTTTAAGTTTAATTTATTATTTTATGACGCTAAATGTGCATGGACACTCGAGAGCAATAGAGGCTACACGGTGTATTTCTAAAATTAATGTGAACTTCTTCAAGTTGTTTGACACTCACACATCCAAACTATCTCAAATTGTGGAAGAAGCACAAATCACCCATGACAAGAAATTGTGTGAGCTTGAAAAGATGTTTAAGGTGAGTTAATTTTCAATTTCAAATCTTTCTTTTAGTTGGATTTGTGAATGTGTTTCATTCTTCCAAAACTTTTTAATCTGTTACTTTGTATTTATAGGAGTGTGTTGCTAATGAGGAAAGGCAACTATTAGAAAAAGTGGCAGAGCTCCTAGCAAATTCAAATGCTAGGAAGAAAAAACTGGTATTCATCCCTTTCCCATTAAGTGACTCAATGCCTTTTTGGTATTAATTGGTTATATATGATCTGGGATAGTTCATGGCAAGCCCCACCCCACTTTATGGAACTCTTCCAAAGGCATACTTTCTGTAAGTAGCTGTATTAATTTGATTATGTCGATGGCCTTTTTTCTTTTTTTTTCCCTGCTTTATTACCATTATTAATATTGTCTTTAATTCAAATTGGTTTGGCTCTGGGACCTAATTACCAGCTTGATAGTTATTGGGTGTTCGTCCTTTCCTTTGTAGAAATTTCTTAATCCTTTTTCTTCCTCATTCATTACTAGACCGTTCAGTTGGACAGGGTTTTACAAAGCTGTTAGGTGCAAAGTCTCAAGAAGCCAATATAAGCATCATCAAAGATGTTAGCGGAATCATCAAGCCTGGAAGGTAGAACATACAAGTCTCGCCAACTCACACAATTCAAATCCTTTTAGTGGACAATTCAAATGATTAGAGCCAAATCCATTTATTTTACTCTTTGTTTGTTTGTTTGTTTTTTTTTTTTTTTTTGAGTCAAAAAATATTGTCAATCCCTTAAACAGTTGCCATAGAAAGTGGTATGTATAAACTAGACGGTTACATTTAGGAAACTGTATGGGGAAACTTCCTAAGGTGTCCAAACATTCTCACTGAAATGGAATGCCACATGGAGAGCTGACATAGCCAATCCATACCATTCATCTGATATGTATCACATTGATTTGGTCAAGTGGACAGTAGTGATCATGCCACATCATGCCCGTAGGCTGCTATATATTGTAATTTTCCTTGGTAATTGCATCCAATGATTCTTTTTAATGTTTTCTAATAGATAAAATTGAAATAGAAATATGATCTTTTCTGCTTCATGGTGGAGTGTTGTTAGAAACCTTCCACCTCAACTACCAGTGAATAGGTGTGGAATCTAGAGTCACTTCAAAACCCATCCCCTAAATGGATTTTTTTTACCCCCCAAAGTTGTTTACATTTTAGAGGGAAACCTATAAAAGAAGATTTTTAAAGGTGAGATGTTATGTTCATTCATATTGGATTGTCTGGGTTGCAGAATGACTCTATTGCTTGGCCCTCCAGGGTGTGGGAAAACTACCTTCTTATTGGCTTTTTCAGGGAAACTAGACCAATCTCTCAAGGTTTATTTATTTTTTATTTTTTCTGCTCTTTAGCTTCTTTTATTAATAAAATGATCTGATATGAAGCATTAATTAAGGATAATTCTATTAATATGTACAATGATGTACTAAAAGTCTGCAGCATTCTAAAGTGACGAGTAGCTCAAAGTTATGTTTTAGATTTTAAATACTTAAACCAAATAGACTCAATTTTGGTTCGTAATGTCCTTGTTTCAAGGAATGGATTCAGTTGATCCACAAGTCCTAATGAATGCTCATGAAGCCTTGGCATAATTGATGTCCAAAGCCAAGTGTCGGAACCTAGTGTCTTGGATTACATGTTAAAGTGTCTTGGATTACATTTATCAACCCTGTATGCATATCCACCCCAATGTTCACATACACATAATATACAAAACGTTATTCAGTTTGTAGTCGTGTTTCTTTTAATGGCTACTCGCAATATGGTTTAAAATATTGGAATGTATCGGTCGATATGTATTGGTATTGGCCAATACCGATATGAAACATTCAATGTTTTGGGAATGGGTATGTATCGAATATATCAACCGATAACGTATCAGTTTTTTTCATTAACCAAAACATTCAATTTATACGACATTTTAAACCTTGACTCGCATTATACATATGTTGTAATTTTTTGCCAAAGCATTGTGTATCTTTTCCCCTTTACTTTCTTTAGGTTACTGGGGAAATCTCTTACAATGGCTATAGACTTGAAGAGTTTGTTCCTCAGAAAACAGCAGCCTATATAAGCCAATATGACCTTCACATTCTTGAGATGACTGTGAGAGAAACACTTGATTTCTCAGCTTGTTGTCAAGGTGTTGGAAGCCGAGCAGGTATGCTTTCCTTGGACACACATCAATGATGATTTTTATTGTGGAACCCCACTTAAATTTGAGTTCTTAACTATATAATAAAGGTAACTTATTTCTTTGCCTGTGAAGACATTATGATGGAGGTCAGTAGAAGGGAGAAGCAAGCAGGGATTGTCCCAGATCCAGACATAGATACATACATGAAGGTACAATTGACAGATTTACTCTTCTTTCCCTCCATGTTCACAGAACAGCCAATTTTTTATGGGCATCCTGCTCTGTTTTATGTCTCAATATCACCGCAATGCATAACTTTGAGCTTCAATAAATCTTAATTTTTACACGATCATGTTTTACATAATGATCCAGGCCTATCACATTGTTTCTCTAAACTTAATATTTTTCTTGTATAAAATATCTATTGTAATCTGAAAGATATCAGCATGGCTACTTGCCTATTTAGAATTTCTTGTTGAAACTTTGAACAATTCTGTGATTCACAAATGACAACCACAATGATCCCTTAAGGCACCCATAATTGTCCGTCCCACACTACACCAAAATTGGCAAATAGGAATGGCCACGTAAAACAGCTTATTGCCGTTTCAAATAGGAAACGGCCTTTAACCGTTTCTTACTGATGGTGAAACGGTTTAAATGAGTTGACTCGCTGGTGTTTCTAATTCATTTTACATGAATGGTTTGGTACCCAAGACATTTCGGGCGTGTTTGGATACCAGGAGCAGAACTACTGTTGCAAAGAACAGGAGCTGGAGTACTCTGTGGAGGAGCTGGAAAAGTAATTCTGTGCAGAAGGGCGTTTGACAATCAACTCTGTGAAGTACTGGCAGAAGTACTTTTGTGCTGGAAGTCTGTTTGGGAACCATACTGACTTCTCATGACTTCTAGAAAAAAAGATCAGAATACCCTTATATTATACCAGTTACTGTTTTTTGTTTTTTTAGTATCATAATATGCCTTCAAACTATACTGTTTTTTATATTTTAATTATAAATATTAATATAATATAATATAATATAATAAATATTAATATAATATAATTTAATATTTTAAATATTAAATATTAATATAATTGTGTTTAAATCCAATATACTTAAAATTAAAAAAAAAAAAAATTGACAGCATCTCCCTTAAAAATTGGATGATTTAACCCATACATTGAAAAAACATTTATCTCTCTTTGGGGCTCTCCGAATGTCACCCTGTATCTTCTATATATATATATATATATATATATATGTATATAGGGTCAGGTTCAAGGGCCATATGAGAAAACTTTCGTTTTTCAAAATAAGGGTTAGAGGTTTTGGATTGAGCTGATTTTTTGCAAGGATGGTCACTATGATGAGAAGATCATCCTCACAAAAAATCAGCTCAATCAGAAACTTCTAAATCCATCAAAAGTGATTTACAAATTAGTGATAAAAATTGGTAAAAAATCGACGGTCCACATTCTAAATCACTTTTAATGGGTTTAGAAGTTTCAGATTGGGCTGATTTTTTTTTTTTTTTTTTGGATGATCTTCCCATCATAGAGATCATCCTCACAAAAATCAGTTCAATCCAAAATTTCTAACCCATATTTTAAAATTTTATCTACCGTCGAAAGTTTTCTCATATGGCCCTTGAACCTGACCCATATATATATATATATATAGAGTGAGAGAGAGAGAGAGAGAGAGAGAGAGAGAGAGAGAGAGAGGATGAAGAAAATCAAAAAAATGAGTCAACAAGATGAGGGGAACGAACTAAGGTAAGAAATGGCTCCTTTCTCTATTTATTTTATAGTATGCAATCTCAAAATTTTATTAAACTAACATTAATAAGTGAATAAAAGCAGAATACCAAAATTACCTTTACTCAATGCAAAATATAAACAGAACATGAATAAAGATGAAAGTAATTAAGGATTCCAACATCTATAAACAAGGTACTAAGTACCACAGAGCAACTCGATTCCTTTAAAGTCACTTGTACTCATACTTGTGGCCAAGATGGATAAGGTTAGACAGTAGACACTGGAACAAAAAGAATATATTGTTGCATGGATATGAAATATAATTTTGAACCAACAATAAATAAAGTGAAGGTAGTAACATGGAAATCTATTCAAGTTAAGAATGATAGAATAGAGAATTAACAAGCATTTTTTTCTTTTTGAATCTCTAATGCCACTCCAGCGATTCCCACCAAGGACTTTGCATTTGTTAAGTGGATGCTAATAACGCTGCAAAGAAAAATAGCTGTCTTATGATGCAATGTGAAAAAGAACGTCAAAGCATCATGGGATATACTAACAGAAACACACCTATGCAAACAATGGGCTACCATGCAGGTAAACGCTGCAATTAGTGAATGAACTAATGAACATAAGAAATCAATAAGCATTATAAATTGTCGTCAATTCTTGATAGTAAAGGCTAAACACATTTGTAGATGAACAGAGATCTCATTGTCTCACATAAAAAAAAAATCAAATCAAGATCTGATAAACAAGATTTGATTCATCACATGTTTATCAAGGAACTAAATCGATTTTTTTTTTTGTGTTTTGGAATTATAAAGGCGGACAGAATATTTTGAGTGGAATTGTGTTCAGCGATCTAGAGAGCAAATTAACCTGCAATGTATCTGGATTAAGAAAGAGAAATAGTGACAATCAAATCTCATTAAATCAACAACAGATGCTTCTCCAATATCACCAATCAGACCTTCGAAATTAACATGTTATATGGCGATGAGGGAGGGAGGGAGAGAGGGAGAGAGAGAGAGAGAGGGCGAAGCACCTCCTTCGGATGGCCGAACGGCTGCAAGCAGTAGATCGATGAGAGATAAGGAGAGAGAGAGGGCGAAGCACCTCCTTCGGATGGCCGAACTGCTGCAAGCAGCAGATCGATGAGAGAGAGGGAGAAGTACCTCCTTCGGATGGCCGAACGGTTGCAAGCAGTAGATCGATGAGAGAGAGGGCGAAGACCTCCTTCAGCTGGCCAAACGGCTGCAAGCAGCAGATTAATGAAAGAGATGGAGAGAGAGAGGGCGAAGCAACTCCTTCGGCTGGCCGAACAGCTGCAAGCAGGGAGAGAGAGAGAGGGAGAGAGCAACTCCTTCGGATGGGCGAACGGTTGCAAGCAGAGCAGATCGATGAAGAAGAAAGGGCGAGTTCCTTCTTCGTCTGATTTGGGGCGCAATTGGGTATTTTCGTGGAAAATTAAAAAAGTTGGGGGTATTTCGGTAAAATGAGCCGTTAAAAGTTTACTTCCCGTAAGATGCGAAATTGAGAAGTAGGTTTTAGCAACTTTTTCATAAAGAGCAATTTTTTACTCTTGCGCGGAGTAATTCTCCGAAGGAGTTGCTTATCTAAATTATCCAAACGACCTCTAACTCCCCGTAAGAGTCAGAAGTAGCCAATGAGTCCTGTCCAAACGCCATCTTCAGTTCCTCCATCTTCATCTTCTCAAGGCCACTCCTCCGTCTCTCTATATCTTCTCCATCTTCTCTGAAACTTGATCTCTCCTTCGAAGTTTGAACACGAACAGGTAGGCCACAACTCCATCTCTCAATCTCCATTTTGCATAAATGTGCGATCTTTGAATTTAAGCTTGATCTCTCTATTTCTCGCTCTCATTGTTTATCTCTCGACTCAAGGCTTGTGATCGACAACTCTAGTGATCTTCCAGGTAATCTCTCTCTTTCTTTCTCTCTCAGAGCTTCTTTCCGTTCGATTCCACCATGAAACTCCGAAAAAGCTTTCAACTTTGATTTAGTAATGGTGGTAGTAAGTTTTGGAATTTTTGGAGCGATTACGTACATTTAAGTTGAAATATCTAGCGTTTTCAAGAAAATTAGGGTTTTCCTGTGAACAGTAAGTAAGAATTTTGGTTTTCGTGGTTTAAGTTGGAATTTTTTTATACCCACTATGGTTTCTTTGTGTGCATTTCATAGATAATGTTTTGTTATTGATATATGATTCATCTCATAGATAAATTTTGGTTCTGTTGCAGGCTAGCATGGTTGCTGCACATGGTTTCATGTATTTTGTGGATTGTAACAGGGATTAACCCGTGTTCTTGGTTTCATGTATTTTGTGGATTGTAACAGGGATTAACCTGTGTTCTTGGTTTTATGCTCTCTTGTGTTTTGTGGATTGTTATAGAGACTAACCTCTATACTGTTATCATGTTTTAGCTACCCATCAAATCTTAGTACAGTATTATTGCTTTACCTCTGTAATGTGATGAGTTTGATGCAGTGCCACTGTGATGCATCAAAGGTTCCTTTAATTTTTCAATTTTCGTTGACCACATCAACAAACAGGTGTAATCCTCACATAACAACTATTTTAATTGATGAGGTTTCATTCTTTTCTGTCTATCCTAAGCATATAACTTTTGTGGAACCTTCTGATGGGATTTGATTTGTATTGAGTTGGGTAGCTCTAGCCAATTGTTTAACACATATTTTGGGGATGGTGTTGAAGTACCTAGAGATTTACAAGTTATTGTCGCGTCTCTCTACCTAAAGGATGTAGAAGAGGTATGCTTGTGTGTGTGTGTGTATTGTGTGGGCACTCTCTGTATGCATGCTCTCTATGCCTATGTGCATCTTGGCGTTTATGAGTGGCTGAGTGTGCGCATGATCTTAGTCTTAAATAACACCTTGACTTGTGTGATGATCATCCCTTATCCCCTTCATGTTATTTGGCTTTAATCCAAATTGCCTTTCACAAACCTGTCTATCTTCCCATTTTCTACTTGGAAATTTGTGAATGATACAATTTATAGATGTTTTCAATGGAATAACAGATGAAGATGCTTCAAATTGGGTGCTTGCTAACTAATTCGGGATTTACTGCTATATGATGTGAGTGTCTGTATGTTTCCTTTATCCCATTTGGTAGAAAAATTGTGAGATTACCAATGGTTGGTCTTGGAACCCAAACCCTTCGTTAACGAGGACTAGAATGCTTAGGTGCCAAACAGTGGTTGCATCAAGTAAGGAGGCTGTTTATACCTCTCCAAACATAGATAGGGCTGCCCATGGTAATGTCAACAGTGGCTGTCAATCAAGCCTTATTGACTCAGCTTTTGGCCAAGGAGGTTGTTCTTTTACTGCAACTTTTCTTGTTCACCATAATTAAAGGTCCGCCATAAGATCAAATTATATCACCATCAATTTGAAGTCCACATTTTTTAAAGGCTTGTAAGTTTTAAAAGGGATGATTTTCTGTGAGGATCATTCCCATGGTGAGGAGATGATTCTCAGAAGAAATTTGCTCTTCACTAGGCTCCTTGTGGGTCACATGAGCATTGCCAAAAAGATGGGTCATAGATACAATATGAGATTGGGTTATATTGACCTAAGGACCACCTATCTATATGGATTGAACTTCCAAATGGCACCCAAAAACATGTGGTAGTCCACGTGATCCAAATGAGGACCTCAGCTGAGGCTCTCATGGTCCTTCAGTCCAGGTTATACTCATTTGCACTCACTGACTGAATGTCAGCATACCTCATGGGTAAACTGTGTAATTACAGCCTGATCTGAGATTTCAAGCTGTTTGAATTAATCACTTTTTATTCTTGGGTCTCAACTCCTGATCCAATGCTTTCACTCATGTGCCCTGTTGCTTGTTTACGAAGCTTGTGATTGAAACATCCCGACTATTGAACGAAAATGTTTGTTTAGGTCATAGTTTTGTCTGTATAGAGAATAATATCATAATGGACAGATTCGGTGATGATGACAACCTGTTGAGGGAAACTAACTTTCTGGTGGTTAAAAATTATCTACCATTTCTGTGTCTGGTCTCAAGTTCTCACTTACATAATTTGATGCTAAGATGTTATTTGAGTTGGGAAATTATAGTTATTTGTGTGTTATATGCAGGTTCAAGGGATTGAAAATCCTTTGCCTCAAAGACTATCAATGTTGGACAAATTACTCAAAACTGCATGTGATTGAATTTGGTGCTTAGCCAGGTCCACTTATCTTCTTTTCCATTTACCTTTTTCTTATAATAAAACTTAGGAGTTAGGAATTTTCACATTGGTTCATGTATATTTTCTCCATTTTTAAGTTGTGGAGTTCAATCATGTCCGACGAATCTGGAAGTGTTATATTTATCGGCATCCATACTATCAGTACTGTTCTCATTGAAAGTCAGTATGTTTCTAAGTTTTCTCGCTATCTTGAAGTTTCAAGTATTGTTCTTTCAATGATTTTGATTTGCAGGTTAACCAGCTTTTACAAAGAAACTGGCAGATCTTTTCTTCCCACCAGATTTTGCTGACAACTTCCCTGGTGTTGTATTGTGTCAATATGAAGTTGCAGATATCCCATAAGTACAGTATGACTTGGAGACTGGTATCGCCATTATAGCCCAAATCCTATATTTTTAATAGCAGAAGCTTCATCAGTAGGAGGTTTTTATACTGTTTATAGGCGAGGGCAGGTCTTACTTGCCACAGTAAATGAGGTAACAATTGTGGTCTTTTGTCAGTGGCCAAGTATGTCTATGAAAGGTTCCCTTTTTCGTGCCATTACAGTGAATTAAAGTTTGTACTAAACAATGTTATCTGATGTCTGCTACAGTTAAATAATCTAGACTTGGTAAATTAATTCTTGTCTCCTGATTTTTTCAGCCTACTCCTGCATTTTTCCTAGAACTGCAAGAAAGTAGAGAAGCTTGAACTTCATGCGGCCTAGAATCATGTGTTCAACATACTAAATTAAAGTCATAGTTTTGCATGCTATGTACTTTTGTTGCATGTTGGAAGTTTACTCGTCCATTGTTTTTTTTAATATCGGGTTATTCAGCGGTTCCAAGAATAGTTTTCTCAGACAAAATATAAGGAGGCTGTAGGGAATCCTCCGTACTCCTGATTCTGTTGCGAAATTTCTGGTATTTCAGTTAACTTGATGTGGTTTTTCATGGATTTATGAACTTTGGTTTCATTTTTGAGCTTTACATAAAAAAAAAAACACCCAAAGCTCAAGATTAGGGTGATGGATGGGAGTAGCTTATCTGTTGCTGTTGTGCTTAATAGCATCCCCAAAAGAACAAAGCAAGTACTTCTTAGAGGAAACCTTACCAAGGTGGCTTATTCCATTGCCTCAGCTTTATCCCAAAATGGTGTCAAGGTAGCTACAATATGCAGGGATGATAATGAGAAGCTAAGATCAAGGCTCATAAGCCACAATCCTAAGGATATGTTGAATGGATATTATGGAATCCCCATGAATAGGATTGAACCTTATTCCAAGGTATTTTCATGAGATTTCCCATGATTTATGTTTCATCTTTCATTTCTATTTCTTTTGTTTCAAGATAGGTATTGATCAAAATTCCGAATCTTTCTTTCTTCGATCAAAACAGAATTTACAGCTTGAATGTAGTGAGTAACTTGGAGACCTTGTGAAGGTTTGGTTGAGAGTTTAAGATAGCACTTCTTCCCATTCTTTGGCTTTTCCGATACATTCACGAAAAAACTCGCAACTTATTTTTTGTTTGAAACTTGTGTCTAATGAGTCGGATCTATTTGATATGAAATTGTCAATCTAAGCCATTTGAGCCATTTGTGGTGACTATGTAATTTGTGGTGATACATTCTTTATCATTTTTTGATATCTTCATGCAAGTTTTCATTGTAGACTGTTGATAATGACCTTGCACTTAAAATATATATCAATGCCAGGGCTACTCCAAAAGTTGTTACAGCTTTTGCCGAGGGAAGGGAATTTGACAAAATTCTAATCTTACTCGAAGCAGGTAATTGTGTATGCTTCAAATTATTCTAGGTAACTGAGTTTGTGACACCCCCAAAATATTCATTTGTTGTTCGGCAGAACTCGTAGTGTTTGTTAATTGATTATGCTTTGTTGCTCCATCAAGTAGATGGGTTGCTTTGAAGGTATTATGTAGCGTCTTTGGCGTCCTTTTCCTTTTAAGATATTTCCTTCTCTCTCATACTTTACAGATTTCTCTATCAGGGAAAGATTTATAATGTTTTGCACTTATCATAGGTTGGATATGATCCTGAGGTTGATTCCTACCCCAATTGGCTGGTTTCCCAGCCATATTCATAAATGTTATCTTTTGTCAAAGCACCTGGAACTTATTTCAAATGAATTCCTATGTAGGTGTTTTCACTAGAAGTCCTGAATAGTAATTTAATTTTCTCTAAGAAAATGTGACTGCCAAAAACTTATGCCCCTAGAACTTTCAAAATATATAGCCCCTTTTCCATTGATCATAATCGAAAAGGATGCTAAGGGCACACACTTTATGATCCATGTCTTGCCAAAAACCTGTTCTCCCCATTATGAATTACAGGATGTCTTTGTTGACACATGCCTTCTTTGTACTATATTATTATTATTATTATTATTATTATTTTTTATTTCTATTTTTTTCTTTGCTTCTTTAATCTTTATTCTTTCCTTGGTATTTTCAATTAAACGACAATGCTGAATATGTTTCAACTTTTCAAGTACTGAATCGTCATAATTGCACTTTCATCATTATTTATGTTGGTATTCTTCTCTTTATTGTGGGTCCCAACATATGCTTTAGAATGCTAAAACTCAAAGAACATCTTTCGCTTATGAGGTGTGAAGAATTTTAGGGGAAGGAAAATATTTTACTTATCTTAAACAAATAAAAGATTACAAAATAAATAGAGAGCTCTACCTAGAAAGTCTCAACAATCTAACAAATTATAACAATAGAATCTGAACTAACATAATAACCTATCCTTAAATATCCGATCGCTAATTTAACCAACATAACAACCTATCCTTTAATATTTGATCAATAATTTCAGATTTTATTATCATAAGAAACAAAACAAAAAAGGCCTATTTTTTAGCACTCACCCTTCAAGTTGGAGTATAGATGTCTATCATGCCCAATTTGCTGATTAGATATTCAAAATTAGGTCGAGGAAGTCCTTTTGTCAAAATATTAGCAGTTTGTTGAGTTGTAGATACAAATGGCAAACAAATGATGCTAGCTTCAAGTTTCTTTTTTATCAAGTGTCGGTCAATCTCCACGTGCTTAGTTCGATCATGCTGAACAAGATTATGGGCAATGCTAATTGCAGCCATATTATCACGGTATAGTTTCATTGCATACTCTACCTCCTTCTATAGCTCATCTAGAACTCGCCTTAACCACAATAGTTCACATATTCTGTGTGCCATTACTCTAAACTCAGCTTCAATAGTATTTTGAGCCACTACATTCTGCTTTTTGCTTCTCCAAGTTACTAAATTTCCTCATAGGAACATGCAATATCTAGAAGTTGATTTTCTATCTATAACAGATCCAACCCAATTCGCATCTGTAAAAACTTTTATATTTCTTTGCTCACTTTTTCCAAAGAAAAGTCCTTTCCCAGGTATATTCTTTAAGTACCTGAGAATTCTGTAGACTGATTCTGAAATCACCTCGATCCGATCGTCCACTAAATAGTGAGTCTGAAATTTATGAAAGGTATTTTCGTCATTTTGATGATTTTTACAGATCTTTTTGAATTTTAGCGTGAGGTTTCTTTCAGTCATTGTGTGAGTATTTCTAAGTTCCAAAGTTATATTTTCCTAGTATAGCGAAGTCTCTAAGTTGTTGAACTGTGTAGCGAACCTAAGCATACGTGCTTGCTAAATTAGGTGTAAGGTGTAGCGATCTTAAGCATGTGTAAACTTCTATGTCGAGTTATGATGAGTAGGGAGATGAAAAAAAATTAGAAACAGAAGTAATCAAGAATAGTACTCACAAGCCTTCGAGTTCTTTTATACTCATCATTAGGAATTCACAACAACCAGGTGACGAATTGTCGAATTAGGCAGATGCAAAAATGGGGTGTCTACAGATGCCCCTCTTTGGTAGAGGGTGGAAGCCAACTAGATACCCAATCTATTGTGGTAGATAGTTCGACATCCGAATGCCAAAGCTAGTGACAGTCTATTTTGTAGCATGATTCGACAATTTGTCGAAGTGTCCCAATCCTTGAGGGTAACCTCTCCTTGGAAAAATGTCAGATCCTTGAATTTTGGAAAATTCTCCTTGACTAATGCAAATGCAATGCGAGTGCACGTGTTTGTCATTGTGTAGTGATGATTTTGAAAATGTGCACCTCTATTTTGCACATTTATGCTGGGAGGATAGCAAACTTAACAAGTTTGAGTCGTGACCTATACGGAAGGTTTCTAGATTCTAAGCTTACTACGTGCAATGTATTTTTATTTGGCCACCCTTGCCCAAACACACCTATATACCTCTCGATACGTGGTTACTTGGTTTGATATACCGTATAGGTGATAATCTAAAACTTCAACCCACTTCTCTGAAGTCAAAAATAGCCAGTTTGATCCCTAGTTGAGAGGTGGCGCACGATGCTGAGGAATGGCCCACTTAAATACCTCTCGTCTAGAATAGACGTAGTCTATCCCCCTCGTACAGTAGGGTATAACGGGGTAGGATCTCACTTAGGCACTGATTTTGACTAAGAAGTGCAATTGATGTACTTGAATTATCTTTTATATACCTATGGGTACGAGTCAAGAGTTGTAACTTTCATAAATGGTTTGGCATCCCACGAAGGGACCAACCACGTACTAGTACTACGTTGGCAAAGGGATATGTGACTGTGTGGCTTACAATAGGTTAAAGGCTTAGGTCGCTCCAGCCTGGGTGCATCGATATACCTTTCAGAGTCACCCAATCAGACGGTACTGATGTCCCAGTTTGATATACCCTAAGGTACGTGACTGGAGTTGTGATTTTCATGTATGACGTCGCATCTCCGAAGAGATCGGGCCACGCACTAATGCCACGTTGGCTAAATGGGACGTGCAAACGTGCAAAACAGTAAACGTGCATGTGGTGTGTGTAAAACAGGGTGGGGTGTGCCCGGGGCCTTTTTTAAACAAATGGGCTCATGGGTCAGATCATACTATTAACATACCAAAATATATAAACCATAGCATCGAAATCAAAATCAGGGTATGTACATCAAAATTAGGATCACGACATGTAAATGAGATATCACGGCAAAATTTACTATTAAATCAATAAATGAATTGAATAGCATGTGATCAAGGTATTAAGGAAGGATGGATATACCCTCGGTATCAAAACATGGCCCAATGTCAATAATAATCAAGGTATATACCAATCAAGATCAATTAATCGCTTAGTTAAGTCGCAATTACGCACGTATCATGACAAAATAACGTACCAAGAAAAATCGAATATCACATGATATACCACAAGTTTAACTTTTGAGATTTTCCAAAAAAAAAAAATTTAATGGTCCAATCGGGGGTTACTTTTGACAATCTGAAATAATTCAAAATTTCAAGGGATATTGAAGATGGAACAATGATTGATGAGCTAAGAAATTTATTTATTTATTATTTTTTATTTTTTAAAAGACAACCCCTTTTTAAAAAAAAAAAAAAACTGAGGAAAGAAAAAAAAAATCATACCAACTTTGTTTTCAACAAACATACTGATGGTGCACTAAATATTGACCCATGAATTATTGTTTCCAACTCGCCGATCCAACACTCATGAATTGTATTTTCATTCTCAAATTTTCAGATTGGACCTCATCTAACGGATTCAGATGAAACATGAATGCAACCCAAAGAAAAGAATTGTTTTTTTTGTTCGCTCCTCTTTTTAAATAAAATATATGGCTGGAAAAGGTATCGAAGACAAGGAATTCTAATGGATGAAAACCTTTCTGATTGTGGATTTACAACAATCCATGGCTTTCACAATGAAAGTGAGGTCCAAAATCCGATTGAATGAGTCTTTGTACAGTCCTGTTAATTTCAACATTGAGCGCCACAGCAACAGCCCCAACGCTGTTGATTTCAATCAGTTGATTTTTCCCAACAAGAGACGAAATAAATTCGAGTTCTTGGAGATAAATTAAACTCGAAGGCGGATTTTCAGCAAAAAAACAACTTGAAAATGTTTTCTGTTTTTTAAAAAAATATCCCTTTTTCTTCTAACTTGAGATCCCACCACCAATCAAGACTTCAATCTTAAATCCTTTCTTTGAAAAAAATCGATGAACATACCCAATGTTACAGCGATTTAAAAAAAAAAACATCAACCATCGATCTCCGATTTTTACACCAAGAGGTCGAAGAATTTGTCCATAGTTCTAAGCCGATCGGGCTGGTTTTGGACAAAGAGAACAGAGAGACAGAGTCGGTCTCTACTGTAGAGAACGATGGGGCAGATTTGAAGATCGATTGTTCTTTCTTCTTAATTAAAAAAAAAAACGATTTAATTGATGGCTATACACCGATTGGGCTGATCTTGTATCGAGAGGGCAAAGAGACAGAATCGGTCTCTGTTGAAAAATTTAGAGAATTGGGTACAAAAACAATGAAGAAGATGATGTATAAAATAAATAGAACGATTTTATTTGTGGCACACCAAAACCACCAACACCTTTTTGTTGTTAAGGTAGTGTGCAAATTGAAAAACGCTATATTATTCATGGCACACCAAACCTTCCAGCACGTTTTGTTGTTAACAGAAAGAAAAAAAAAATTCATTAATTTTCTTGCTGTCAATGGACAGCATGCTAAATTTTTTTTTTTTAAATAAACCAAAGTGTTGTCGAAGGATGCAACGCACACCCTTAAACAAACATTTATTTTTATGTTTTTTTTTTATTATTTATTAATTTAAAAAAAATTTTTAAAGATAGAACCTTAAAATAACAAAAACAAAAAAACATAAAAAAAACATAAAAAAATAGAATTTCATGATTCATTAATCAACACCCCGTCCTCAATTAAACCTCTTGATCTTTTTAATTACTTAGGGTCATTCTGAATCACCCTCGATTGAGCCATATAAAATAACATGCTAAAATAAAACACTCAAAGTTTACACAAATAATCCACAATTGCACCAAAATAGATAAACAACCAAACAAGTAAAAGAAACCGAACTAAAAATAAAATAAACTAGGTCATCCTCGCAATGCTCCCATACTTGGGGTTTTTCAAGTCTGATCCTCAATGTCCCCAGTGGAGTCGCCACTGAAAGGGCCCTCGATTCGCGGGGTGTGCAGATCAGCTTTTGACCTTTGAGGTTTGGGAGTCGCCACCTAGTTATTACGGTCTAGGAACCGAATACTGACTCTAAATGATAAAAAAACTAATCTACTGAAGAAAAACTGAATCCGGGGATCTTATTACGGGTTGGAAGTTGTTAGGCACCAACTCCGCCCGGCCAATGCAGGTCTCTACTTATCCCAAATAAGACTACATTGCTAACAAAAAACCTAGATAAAAGAAATAAAAGAAATTTTACCTTCGAAACGCAACGATTCTATTCCCTCAGATCTGATAAAATCGTTCTTTGTACCGTACTCCTTGCTTCTTTCTGTCTCCAGATTTGATTTCTGATCTTCGAGGCAAGGTATCTCTCTCTTGGATCTGGATTCTTCGAATTTGTTATGAATTTTGGGGTGTTTTTGAAGGGCTTCTAAGTGTTTTTCAAGTTAAAATCGAAGTATGGGTGTTAGGTAAGGAGTTGGGACTTCAAAATTAGGATTTATGAGAGGCTATGGAAGATTTTTGACCTACTTCTCTTAGGATTTATTATTTGATACGAAAATAGAGTGTGAGGACCCTTATTTATAGATTTTTTGAAGGGTTTGTTTAGATAGAATTAGTGTTTAATTAGAATTTTTTTAGTTAAAGTTATATTTTAGTTTGAATTGGTTTTAAGTAGAGTTGTATTTTAATTAGAATTATTTTAGGTAGAGTTATATTTTAGTTAGAATTCTATTAAATAGAGTTATTATTTAATTAGAACTCTATTAGGGTTTTGACTTTTGGTCTTATTTGATTGACTTTAATCTTACTTGATTGACTTTAATATCTTGACTTTAGTGTTACTTAATTGACTTTAATTTTGACTTTAGTCTTACTTGATTGACTTTAATACCTTGACTTTAGTCTTGTTTGATTGACTTTAATTTTTTGGAGAACCCCCCTCTATTATATCTTTAATTCTTTGGACCCCCAAATGGAGGGGTTCTTGAAGAAATATCTTGGCAACCCTCAACAATTTTATTTGAGAGCCTGATTGATCGATTTTTTTAGTTTAAATTATTAAATTAATTTTATTAATGTTTCACTTTAATTATTTAATATTTTATTTATTAATTTCAAAAATTTTAATTATAAAAGTTGTGAAATTATCGTTTTGTCCTCGGAGAGGACTTTTCGCGTTTTAAATCGATTTTTTATGTTCTAGGATGTTTTAGAATCGATTTTTCATAAGGGATTCAATGGAAATATTGGTTTGTGTCATTTATGAAATTTGTGTGTGAAATGGTCGTGAACTTTATGAGGGGCATTTTTGTAATTTTATTAAATTCTGTAAAAATTGGTGAAATGATTTATTTGGTTTCGATTTGTTATTTTATGTGTTCGTAAGGATTTTCCTAAGCGTAATGTAGGCTCTAGGGATATTTTAAGGTTAGGGGTATTTTGGTAATTTGGTCATTTTTAGTGATTTTTATCGTGAAGTTTCTTTTTTTTCTGAAAAATGATGATTTCTATTCTTATGGGATTATATTTTCCTAGCGTAGTGTGGTTTCTAAAGTTTTGTCAGTTCGAGATACCTCATCCGGATTTCTTAAACATATTTAATAACAAAATAAAGCATTGGAATAAACATCAATCATTGGGAATCGTTGTGATCGGGTTGACGAGTTGATTAATCAGGCGAGTGCAAAAATGGGGTGTCTACATAGACTTAGAGTGATATCCGTAGGTTTAAGTTCTCCTAAATCTACTTACTAGTAGACTGAGAAAGGAAGAAGATTTTCACTAGCTCCAAGATCTAATAGACATTTCTCAACATCGTATCTCCGATGTGCACAGAAATTGTAGGACAGCCTGGGTCCTTGAATTTAGGAATAATTATCTATTGAATCAGACAGGAAGACTGGGTTGTCATTAGGGGTGAAACTTGGTTCGGGTTGATTTGGGTTAGAGTAAAATCAGAACTGAACCGATCAAGATCGGTTCCATTATATACGAACCAGAACCAAACCAAATTTTTTTAGAATCGAACCAATCCAAACCAATCTTAATTCGGTTTGGTTCGGTTCAGTTTCATGGGTTGGTTGTAAATCGCAGTTGAGAGAGAAAGAGATAGAGAGGGAAACCTGTCGTCGATCATAGTCGCAGAGAGAGAGAGAGAGTCGATGGTAGGATCTGGCAGTAGGTCGTAGAGACGAGCTGGTGGTAGGATTTGGCAACAGGTTGCAAAGATGAGCCATTGGCAGTCTATGACAGTAAATTGTAGAGACGAGAGAGAGAGAGAGACGGTAGCACTAGCAGCCGGTGGCAGACGACGGTACTGGCAAACGGTGGCACTGGCAGCGGGTCGTAGAGACGAGACGAGCGAGAGAGAGAGACGGTGGCATTAATAGTCGGTGGTACTGTCAGCAGGTCACAGAGATGAGACGAGAGAGACAATCAAGCGAGAGAGAGAGAGAGAGAGAGAGAGAGAGAGAGAGAGAGAGAGAGAGACAGAGTGAGAGGGAGAGAGAGACAGACAAACAGAGATAGAAAGGAGAGACACAGAAAGAGACAGAGAGAAACGGGTTAAGTTTTATAAAAAAAATTAAAAATCAAATATAAAATTTAATATTTCATTTTAAATATTATTAATTTGGTTTTTGATTTGGTTCGGTTTGTTATATTACCTGAACCGAGAACCGAACTAAATTCATTGGTTATTTATTTTTTAAACTCGAAATCGAACCAATACTAGTATAATCGAACCAAACCAATCCAAATCTCACGGTTTGGTTCGGTTCTCAATTTGAATCGAATTAAGTTGCACCCCTAGCTGTCATCACATCTTCTCTTAGCATATGAGTTTTATATTTTACAGTGGTAAGATCTTTGAGAAATTTGGCATACGAGGGAATCTGACGAATTGCATCAAGGAAATGAATATTGATCTAAACGTTTTTTAATATTTCTAAAATTCCTCCCAATTATTTCCCTTTTTTGTTGTCTATGAGTCTATGAGGAAATGAGGCTTGGGGAATGATCATTTGACTTTCGAGAGGTGGAGGTGTTTCCTTGGACTGGTCTTCTTTTTCTTTGGAAGGTGCACTGGAGGTTATTCCTTTGGTTAGAACTTCCTCAGGCATTTCAACTTTACTGTCCACCAATTTACCAGATCGTAAGGTATGGATGGCTTAAAAAGAATTAGAGGGACCTGCCTGACTAGTGATTTCATACTGTCCTCTTGGAACAGTTCCTCCTAGATTAGGCACTGTTTGATTGGGAAACTGCCCTTTGTTTCTTTCTCCTATGGATGAAGCTAATTGACCCATCTAGACTTCTAATTTGTTAATTGCTTGCGTATTAGCCTGATTGATCTGAGACTGGGTCTGGTTAGTGTGGATTTGTTGTTGTATGAGTTGCTATTGTTGCTTTAATATCTTAGCCATCATTGATTCCAATGCCAAGTTTGATTGAGCAATAGGAGGAGTGTAATTGGTCATAGGGTCGACAACGATTGCCTGTTGATCAGAATTTTGAGGTGAAGAGTATGGTTGCGGAACCAAAGGTAGGTTCACATTGGAATGAGTTTGGTAGTTGGAATTTTTCTAGAAACCTGGAGAACCTCCCGGTTGGATAGGTTCACTCTGTCTATATGAGAAATTGGGGTGAAACCTCTTGTTGGGATGGTACGTCTGACTGTAGGAGCTAGGAGTGGGTTTCCTATATGTGTTGTAATTTTCGACAACATTATCTTGCTCTGCCTGTGCTGTAGGCAAGGTGGGACAATTCTCTGTAGAATGATTAAAGTTCTCACACAGCTGACATGATGAAAATGTATCTGTTGGTACTTGCAGAATTGGAGTAGCTTATTGGAAATTGGACTTGACACTGAAAGCGTTAAACTTTTTGTTGAGACTCTGTAAGCTACTTACAAGGCTAATCATGATATTCTTGAGATCCAAATTGGATTTGACCTCATACATGTCCGGTTTCTTGGTTCCTAAATCTCCTCTATCAAAGTCCCCTACATTTGTGCTCCAATTTCAAGCATTCTCAGCCAGTTCGATTAGGAACTCGTATGCCTGATTAGGAGTCTGGTTCATGAATTTACCTTGGTGCATAGACTCGAGAAGAATACGTTGGGTTATTGGGATGTCACGATAACAGAAATTAACTAACTAAGCTTTGTCTATCCCATGATGAGGACATTTGACAAGGAGGTCATTAAACTTTTCCCAAGTTTGGGAGAACTCTTTATCCGGTCTTCCCTTGAAGTTTCGAATGACATTTTTGAATTGTTCCGTTTTCACCATTGGAAAGAATTTGGCTATAAATTTTCTTGACAACTCATCCCATGTTGTGATAGAGTTGGAGGCCAAAAAATTTAACCATGCTGCAACATGATTTTCAAGAGAGAGAGGGAATAACCTAAGCTTAACATTCTCTTCATCGAGGTGACCATTTTTGAATATCCGACATAAGTTCAAGAATTTATTAAGGTAATTGTATGGTTGTTTACTCTCGAAATCGTGGAATTTGGGCAGCATATTGATGGTGGTTGCCCTTATTTCAAATTGTGCCACATTCGTGGCAGGTAAAGCTATACATGAGGGAGGGTTGGCTGTAATAAGGGCGAACAACTCATTGAGCGTCCGCTAATCCTCATGGAGGTGATGATGTGGAATTGGATGAGGATCCATTTCTAGGACTGATGGAGTGGGTACTGTGTTGATTTCTCGTCTAACCCTAGGTAGTGGATGAGACCTTGTGATTTTCAGATCAAATACTTCAATTGGATTTTTCTAAGATCTCTTACCTAACATACACTATAGAATTGCACATAATAAGAGGGAGGAATTCACATGTGATAACTGGGTTCTTATGACTAGATAGCTCCTAATTGGTTCAAAGGATTAATCAAAGCATCCAACCCAAGTCTTTGAAATAGGAAACAATTAGTTTAATCCCCAGGGGAGAGGTGGCGCACGATGCTGAGCAAGGGCATTCTTAAGTCACTTCTCTTCTAGAATAGACGTGTGTCTATCTCCCGAATACACGTAATACTGTGGGGTAGGATTACGCTTAGGTACTGTTCACGATCAAGAAGTGCAGTTGGTACAACTTTGATTAGCTTTGCTTAATGAGCTCGGCGGGGCCTAGAGTCAAGTTTAACTAGTTTTAATTAATTTTGTGGCTGTGAATTCGATTTCCTAAAAGGACAAGATATCGGTGATGAAATCCAATTCTTATCTTATGGTGCCATCCTCATAAGGGTGCCCTTATTACTATGTGCAACTCAAGGTATACAGATTAGTCATTTAAAATCAACATAGAAACTCACTAACACAAGATGCGTGATAGTTTCGAAAAATTACCTCCCGTTCTAGGCGAGGGATGATCAAGCTGAGTCGACTTGGGCCACCAACACCAAATTTGGTGTACAAACCTGAGGGGTTGAGATAGTTTCATCCCACTATCGTCCGTCCTTAAATCTATTACAATCCGAGCCCTCTCGGATAAAAATAAAAAGTATTACAAATTGAAGTACTTAATACTAATTGTTTTCTAAGAAAAAAAACTGAAAAGAAAATTAAAAGTTGCTATCTTCTTGGTGAGGGAACTGTGGAGGTCAATTTTGTGATTGACCTCAAGATTTAATGTTTAACAAGATCATTCACCTATAGATCATAGAAAAAATAAAGAAAAAGAGAAAGAACACAAAGATTTTTACGTGGTTCGGCAAACGTGCCTATTCCACGGGCTCGGGGAGCCATTTCACTATAACTCTCCGAGTTACATAGCCACTTCTCCATATTTTCTCCTCTATCATTCCTCCTCCATCTTTTCTCCTCCCCCCTATTTACAATAGCTTCTCACCCTTTAAATAGAGAAACCCTAATTAGAGTCTTAACCCTAATTAATTACAATTGACCACAATGCCCCTTATCCAAATTAACAATTACATAACAAGGAGAATAATCCTTTTAGACTTGGAATATTCTCTAATAAGATAGAATTCTCTTTATATGATGCCAAGTATCCACCCCAAGATGCGCATAGATGGTGTGAGTGGACGATTCGAATAGAAGACGATTTTAGCCCTCCATAGGAACCAATTCGATGGATAAAAATTCCACGTGTTGCCTTTCGTCGACTTCCGTTGAGTCATTCACCTGAAAATAATACAATTATTCAAATCAGAATGCTAAGGCAAAAACCAATATTCCCATTTCAATGTCCATGATGTCAGAAACTTGCTCGACAAAAATTAGCAGAAAGTATTGTCACATCAACGCGGAGCACTAGAAAGATACCACTAAGCGGTGAAATTTTGATGAAAATTGATTTTTTCAATTGGAACTAGTTTATGATATCCAAAGATTGTAATGAAGATGTTCTCAAAATTATTTCTATTTTTTTTAGCTTCTGTTTCAACAAAACAAGTTCGGTTCTGTTTCAAAATTCTGTCGGGTTCTTTCAAAATAAAAATGAATCAAACTGTTGTCTCCAGCAGTAGCGCCAATTTGATCGTTACAAGATTAGGTTAGATTTTGTCATTTCTTTCATTGGTATGTGATTAGATATATTCAATTGTTTATCTCTATTATTTGTTTGATGATTAAATGTATTTAATTTGTATGGATATTCGCAAAAATGCCCCGGGCGCACTTTGTCCATTTGTACACACTCACGAGCATGCATACTCATATTTGCATCATGTCATGTCCTTATAAACCCAATAGTCGGATCTTAGCTAACCTGGTCCTTCGGGACATGGGGGACGCCTGTGAATACTACAACTTCAGTATAGAACCTTCGGGTATATCAAACTGGAACACCATGTACTACTTGACTAGGTAAAATTGGGATAGTATATCGGTGTTCTAAGCTGAAGTGACTTAAGCTTTGTCTTAGCCTAGCTTCAATCATATGGTAAGCCTAAAACTTAGGTGCGGTCCCACTAGGCCACGACTCGAATCTACCAAAAGTGTTCCCAGTTTTCCTTTCTTTAATCTAACCAAAAAGTAAGTGGGTGGACTAGTCCACATCGCTCAAATTGAACCCGCAATATCGGTCCAACCCAATAGACATAACTAATGAGACATATCGATCAATGTCTAGTTAAACCAGTTAGCCCAATTGCTAAATGGATCTTATGGATCAAAATATGGATCGGTTGGACAAATTGGCTTAAAAATAATAGATAAAGTGATTCAAGTAGAATATTTGGATTTATCGGGACAAATAGGCCTAAACTCAAATGGGTATGTAGCCCCAATCACCTTGTATTGGCCAGTTGAATTCAATGAACTGAATATTTCATATTTAACAAGATCGGGATCAACAAAAAGATCATATTAAGGGACGTACCAATTGGTATAATTTGGATCTTACTCTTTAAAGGTCGTACAACCCTTAATCATGGTTAAAATTTCTAAGATTCCTGATCAATCGACAAATCATCTTCATGCAATTTCTTGTTCGGAATGTGTCATCAGTTAAAAACTTTGAATCTAGGGGGTTAATCTAAAAAAATGCTATCAAGAGGGACCTTTAGTTCTAATTGCTAAAAATCTATCTGTAGACACCCCATTTTTGCATCTGCCTGACTTGACGATCCGTCACCCGGTTGCTGTGGATTCCTAATGATGAGTGCAAAAAAAAACTCGAAAGCTTGAGAAAAGCATCCTTCTAATTCCCTTTTGTCTTCCAATTTTATTCCCTCATTTCTCCTTGCTACGCGACATAGAATTACGCACGCTTAGGATCGTTACACCATACATTCGACTTAGCAAGCACGTACGTTTAGGTTCGCTACACATTTAGATAATCTAGAGACATTGCTACGCTAGGAAAACATAACCTCGAGACTTAGAAATAATCACATTGCGACTGAAAGAAACTTCACGCCAAAATTCACCAAAATAGACAAAATTTGATAAAATGACTAAAATACCCCTCATGAATTTCGGACTTTCAAAAAAATCTTGAAAGTACCTTCGTTGCATTCAAAACATGATTTTGAGTCTAACGGGACCCAAATCGATGAAGTCGAAGAAATTTATAAAAAATCGTAAAATGACCGTAACGCCCCTCGATGTCCGACTCTTAGAAACCTTGACGTTTAGGAAAACACAATTAAAGAATTAAAAAGAGTTCAATAAAAATCTCGAATAATCAAAATTAAATTAAAATTTAAAATTTAAATCAATTGAAATTTACAATCAAATAAAAAATTTCAAATTGAAAATAACCATTAAACTAAAATCGACAATTTAAAATTTAAGATCAACTTGAAATTCAAATTAAAATTCAAAATTAAATCAAAAATAAATTTTAAAATTAAATTAAAGATCAATTAACCAATCCGAATTAAAATTCTATCAGAACCCAACTAAAGCCAATCAACAAATTAAAAAAAAATCAAAATTCAAGCTTAAATTAAACTCAATCGACCAATCAATATCCAAATCAAAACATTATTAACCAATCGAATTAAAATCTTAATTTAATCAACCAATCAAGATCGAAAAGTGAAACACAATTAATCAATCAAATTAAAATCAAACCAAAATTAAAGATCCATCAACCAAAATTAAAAATTGAAATTCAATCAACGATTATCCGCCAATGTACCACGTGTCGCGGAGTATGGGATCATGATCCCTTTCCTTCTAAACTCAAAAAGAGAGATATTCTCTTTATTGGTTCGGTCAAAGAAAGAAGTAAATAAAATAAAAAAAGAAAAGAAAAAAATAAACAAAAAGGGAAAAGAAATAAATAAAACAAAGAAAGAGAAATAATAGAAAATAGTAAGAAGATATTACAAAAGGGAGCTTTCTCTCTTAAAAAGGGGGGCGGACTGTAGACACCCCATTTTTGCACTCGCCTGATTAATCAACTCGTCAACCCGATCGCAACGGTTCCCAATAATGGATGTTTATTCCAATATTTTATTTTATTACAAGATATGTTTCAGAAATCCGGATGAGGTACCTCGAACTGACAAAACTTAAAAATCACCCTACGCTAGGGAAATACGACCCTAGAAACATAGAAATCATCATCTTGCAGACCAAAAAGAAGCTTCACGATAAAAATCACTAAAAATGATCAAATTATCAAAATACCCTAACATTAAAACAACCTAGAACCTATGTTACGATTAGGAAAATTCATTCAAACACATAAAATAACAAATCGAAACCAAATAAATCATTTCTCCAATTTTCACAAGATTCGACAAAATTATGAAAATGCCCTTCATAAAGTTCACGACTATTTTATACAAAAACTTCATAAATGACAAAAACCAACATTTCCATCGAATTCTTTACGAAAAACTAATTCCAAAAACTTCTTGGAACATTGAAAAATAACTTAAAACGTAAAAAAATCCTCTCCCAGGGTAAAACAGTAATTTTATAATTTTAATATTTAAAATTTTGAAATTAATAAATAAACCATTAAATAATGTAAAGTAGAACAATAATAAAATTAATTTAAAAATTTGAACCAAAAAATCGATCAATCAGCCTTTCAGACAAAATTGTTGATGGTTGCCAGGATATTTATTCAAGGACCCCTCCATCTGAGGGCCTAAATAATTAAAGATATAATAAAAGGGGGTTCTCCAAAAATTAAAGTCAATCAAGTAAGACTAAAGTCAATCTTAAAGTCAATCAAGTAAGGTTAAAGTCAAGATATTAAAAGTCAATCAAGAAAGACTAAAGTCAAAGTATTAAAGTCAATCTCATGAGACTAAAGTCAAAATCCTAAATCAAAATCAAAATCTAAACTAATCAAGTCAATCTCATAAGACTAAAGTCAAAACCCTAAATTAAAATCCTAAAGACTAAGTTAATCTCATAAGACCAAAGTCAAAATCATAATTAAAACCTTAAAAGAAACCCTAATCAAATCCTAATTCTTCTAAAAAACTTTATAAATAGGAGCCCCCACACCTATTTTCGTATCAAAGAAAAAACCTTAGAAAATGTAGATCAAGAAGCCTCTACAACCTTCCCTAAACCCTAATTTTGAAGCCCCAATTCCTTACCTAACACCCATACTTCGATTTTAGCCTGAAAAACACCAAAAAATCCTTCAAAAACATTCCAAAATCCATAAAAAAAGTTTGAAGAATCCAGATTTAAGAAAGAGATACCTTGCCTCGGAGATCAGAAATCAGATCCGGAAACAGAACGAAACAAGGAGTACGGTATAAGGAGCGGTTTTATCAGATCTGAGGGAACAAAATCGTTGCGCTCAGAAAAGGTGAGTATTTTATTATTATTATTATTATTTAGGTCTTGTTAGCAATGTAGTTTTATTTGAAAATTAGTAGAGACCGGCGTTTGCTGAGCGGGGTTGGTGCCTAACACCTTCCAACCCCGTAACGTGATCCCCGGACCTGTATTTTTTCTTTCGTAGATTAGTTTATTTGCCTTTTATAGTCAAAGTTTGGTTCCTAGACCGTAATAACTAGGTGGTGACTCTCAAACTTCAAAGGTCAAAAGCGGATCCGCGCACTCCGCGGATCGAGGGCTTTCGCGGACATTTTTGGGAACCTATAAAAAAAGAAGACTGAGGTTTTGGTTGAAAAAGAGCAAGAAGTCTGATGATTTTTGGGAGCAACAAAAGGGGAGAGGTTTTTGTTTTACAGCAAGAAAAGAGCAACAAAGAGAAAGGACAACAGTCCTCATTGTCTTCATCATCTCCCTTCTACTTTATCTTCTTCAGCCCCACCAACAGCCTCTACACGTTCCCAAACCATAGTCCTCATCACCTTCTTTCAATCACCCTTCCTCTCCAACCATCATCATCTTCTCCAATAGCCCCAATCACTCTTCAAAACAGCCTTCCTTCATCACATTTTTAGCTCTCCATTCTTTTGGTTTTTCAGCCTGTAGAACAGCCCCATTATCACCTTCTCGCATAGCCCCAACCACCGTTCAACACAGCCCCAAACTCCCTCTATATGCACCCCCAAACACCCTCCATTACGACCATTAACAGCAACCTCTCTCTGCTAAACCGACAACCCAACCAGCACCATTAAAATCACCCACACACCTTCATTTTTATCCACCGTTGAAACCAACACATAAACTCACGGTTTAGCCTTCCATTAACACTATTCATTTAATGGTCTCAGTCTCCTTTTGACATCCCCATAGGAGTCCCTCTTCTTCTTCTCTCTTTCGTTTTTGAACAACAATAACAAGGAAAAAAAAAGGTTAAGAAAAGAAGAGAAGAAGAAGGAAGAGACCATTCACAACAGGCCATTCGTTGCGCCTGTAAAGCCTCCATCCTCCTCACGATAACACCTCCAAAACAGCAGCCCCATCCTTATTTCGTCCTCTTTACACCTCCAGTACTTATCTCTCTTTCAAATTCTCTCTTTCATCTTTGAGTAGTGGACAGCCGGATAACTCTGAAAGGATCCCACGCAGTCAAATTTTCATTGGTGGTAAGCTTGTTTTGTTTATTTGGTATTATTATTATTATTCTCCGTCAATCGTCATTTCATGTATGGATTTTTTATTGTGAATGTTAATTCAGGAATTTGCCTAGTGACTTATTGTTTTTTTGCACATTGGAAGTTCAAAGTTTCTTTTCTTTTTTTACCTAAAAGGAGTGAGTCGACTCACTGTTTTGGAGAGTGCATCGAGTGGGGCATTGAGACTTCACGTGATAAACGAGTGAACTCACTGCTTTGTGTACGTTAGAAGCTTAGAATCGATTTTTTTTAAATATGCACGTGAGTCCACTCACGGAGTTTTTTGTGCACATAGGGATTCAAAATCGATTTTGTTTATGAGTGTGAGTCAACTTACTGAGTTTTTGTGCATATAGAAGGTTTAAATCATATTTTTTTTTCACTTGCCATATGAGTCGACTCACTGATTTTTTGCGTATATGGGGGGTTCAAGGTTAATGCTTTCCATAAAATTGGAACGTGGCCCTCATAACGATTTTTTGTTTTCCAAAGTAAGAGTGAAAAATGCATGCTCATAATTTTCTATTGTAGAAAATTTATATTTGCAAGTTACCTAATTTGAAAAGTCCATGTTCATAATGTCTATTGTGAAAAAAATCCTTAATCATGATTTTCTATGTTGGAAAGATTCATATTCATGAATTCCTAATTTCTGCATTTATCATATGTGGTAATTTTCTATTTTGGAAAATCATTTTATAAATTTCTAATTTGGAACTCATTATATTTAGAAATTTCTATTTGAGAAGTTTATTTTTTCCAAGTTTCCAATTTGGAAGCTTCCCATATTTTTATAAACTCTTAATTTAGGAAATTTCTAATTTTAATTTAGAAATTTCATGAATTTCCAAATTAGAAGTTTTATATTATCAGTTTTCCACTTTAGAAAATGTTCACAAATTCCTGTTTTAGCCGATTTGGAAAATCTTCACATATTTGGATTTGTGATTGAAATATTGCCATGTGGACGTCGGAGCATAGGTTAGAATTGAGGCTTTTTCAAATATTTTCATTTTTATGCGAAATTCGAGAAATTATACAATATTTGGGGAATATTGGCCTTGAGATTCGTTTAGCACATGCATATAATTTGATGATGATAGTGATGTTGATTGAACCATAATCTTGACTTTAGTCTCTACCCGTTGACCGTAGGATAGTTTGGATCGCAGTAAAGACCGATCATCTTGATCGGGCGGGTTCGGTGCCTAACACCTTCCGAAACCCATAATCTAACCCCTTACCCATTTCTCTGATTCCGTGGACTGATCCGATCCATTTCAGAGTCATTTATGGTTTCTAGACCTAAACTAGGTGGCGACTTCATATTTCAAAATCCCCAATTTACTAATCGGACCCATATCCACAATTTGGTGGAAAACGGGTCGAGGCGATTTCACTATCGTCGGGTCTGCAACAAATAATCCACTTTTGATGGGATTTTAGGAAATCATTACTCCTAAACTTGAGCGACCACCACCTAGTTGGAGTTGTGAGTCGGGTCGGTTAGGGCAAACATTAGTACCAAGCGAATCGTCAAAAATGACTTTTGAATCTGAACTTGCAAAAATTCGTAAGATTTTGGCGGTTTTTGCAATGGATATGAACAACATAAAGAGCAAGGTAGAAGTGTTAGAACAGATCTCTGAGTCAACAAGAGACCACCGTGACAATCAAATGGGAAAGGGACTAGAAGGTAGTAGGGCTAAGAATCTAGATGAGATTTATGACCTTAACGGAAATGAAGAACATTTTAATGAGAATCCTATATTGGCCAATAGAATGACTCAGTTGGAAACAGTCGTGAAGAATATAAAAGGGATTGATGAAATCGCGGTAGGAATAGAAGCTTTAAGTCAAATCCCTAAGATCCATCTGCCCAATAAGTTTGTAATGTCAAAATGGAAAAATTCAGTGGAGTAGGCTATGCAAAAACACATCTCAAGGTGTATGTCACCAACATGCGCACAATGGGCTTTAATGATGAACATATGACATTGTTGTTCTAACGTACTCTATCTGGATCAGCACTATGATGGCTGATGTCTCAAGATCCAGCTGTAATAGAGACATGGGAAAATATGTCAAGGATGTTTTGGCACCAGTACAAGTATAACACTGAGATCGAAACTTCTCGAAGAAATTTGGAATCAACTAAGCAGAAGAATGGGAAAACATTTACTGATTTCGTTTGCCGCTGAAGGGCTAAGAAAAGGAACAAGTGGTGATCATATTGAAAAACCTCTCAAAAGGGCATGCTTAGCATTTAGTTGCCCAGTATCTCCCCACATTCGAATCCTTGTTACAAGTCGGAAGCCAGCTTGAGGATGCTTTTGGCTCTAGGATACTTTCCAACTCTTCTAACAACAAAGTCAAGAACTCTTCACTAATTCCAAACCCAACGTCAATTATGCCTATATAGCAACACATCCACCACTTCATTCGAACCCCTAGTTCGAACCAATACTCAGTCAAATCTGGGTAGAACTGCTCCCCGTCAGTTCACAGATTTAGGGATGACCCTCACCATATCCTTCCAGAAATTATTTAAAAAAGGACTTCTCACCCCTCTCCAACCTCGACTTCTACCAAACCCCCTACCAGCTTCACATAACCCCAACATTTTTTGCGAATTCCACCAAAACCCAAGTCATCATATTGATCGATGTATCACCCTCCACTATACCATTCAAAACCTCATCGATGCTAAAAAATCACCATCCTTGCCCCTACGCAGTCAAATGTTACCACAAATCCTTTACCCACTTACCAACCTCCTTAGACTTTGAGTATGGTGTCCATCTGAAAGTGCCCTCGATCCGCGGGGTGCGCGGACCCGCTTTTGACCTTTGAGGTTTGGGAGTCGCCACCTAGTTATTACGATCTAGGAACCGAATATCGACTCTAAATGGATAAAAACAACTAATCTACTTAAAAAATAAAAAATTGAGTTCGGGGATCAAATTACGAGGTTGGAAGGTGTTAGGCACCAACCCCGCCCGGTAAATGCCGATTTCTACTAATTTCCAAATAAACTACATTACTAAAAGACCTAAGTAATAAAAAAAAAAAGAAATTTGTACCTTTCCGAAGACAACGACTTTGTTTCCTTAGATCTAATAGAACCGCTCCTTGTACGGTACTCCTCGCTTCGCTCTGTCGCTGGATTCACTTCAGATCTCCAAGGTAAGGTATTTCTTTCTTAGATATGAATTCTTCGAATTTGTTTATGGGTTTCTAGGTGTTTTTGAAGGACTTTTAGGTGTTTTTCGAGCTAAAGTTGAGGTATGGGTGTTAGGTAAGGAGTTAAGACTTCAAAATTAAGGTTTATGGGAAGTTAGGGAAGCTTTTTGACTTACTTCTCTTAGGGTGTATTATTTGATACGAAAATAGGTTGTAAAGACCCCTATTTATAGATTTTTTTTAAATACCTTTTAGATAGAGTTAATGTTTAATTATAATTCTTTTAAGTAGAGTTAGTATTTAATTATAATTATTTTAGGTAGAGTTATTATTTAGTTAGAATTCTATTAAATAGAGTTATTATTTAAGTATGATGGTTTTAAATGGAGTTATGAACTCTATTAGGGTTTTGACTTTAGTCTCACTTGATTGACTTTAAGATTTTGACTTTAGTCTTACTTGATTCACTTTAATTTTTTAACTTGAGTCTTATTTGATTGATTTTAAGATTTTGACTTTAGTCTTACTTGATTGACTTTAATTTTTTGGAGAACCCCCCTTTATTATATCTTTAATTCTTTGGACCTCCAGATGGAGGGGTCCTTTAATAAATATTTGGACAACCATCAATAATTTTGCCTGAGAGCCTGATTGATCGATTTTTTGGTTCAAAATTTTTAATTAATTTTATTAATGTTTCACTTTACATTATTTAATGTTTTATTTATTAATTTCAGAATTTTAAAATTTTTTTAATTAAAAAATTATCGTTTTGCCCCTAAAGAGAACTTTTGCATTTCAAGTCGATTTTTCGTAAGGAATTCAATGAGAATATTGGTTTGTGTCATTTATGAAATTTTTTGTGTGATATGATCGTGAACTTTATGAGGGATATTTTCATAATTTTATCAAATTTTGTGAAAATTGGTGAAATGATTTATTTAGTTTCAATTTGTTGTTTTATGTGTTTGAATGAGTTTTCCTAAGTGTACTGTAGGCTCTAGGGATATTTTGATGTTAGGGGTAGTTTGGTAATTTGATCATTTTTTAATGATTTTTACCGTGAATCTTCTTTTTGTCTATAAGATAATTATTTCTTGACTTTTGGAATTATATTTTTCTAGCGTAGCGTGGTTTCTAAAATTTCATTAATTTGAGATACCTCATTCGAATTTCTGAAACACATCTAATAACAAAATAGAGTGTTGGAATAATCATCCATCATTGGGAGCTGTTGCAATCGGGTTGACGAATTGATTAATTAGGCGAGTGCAAAAATGGGATGTCTATAGATGCCCCTCTTTGGCAGAAGGTTAAAGCAAACTAGATAGCAAATTATTTTGGTAGATAGTGCGATATCCGAATGCCAAAGCTAGTGACAGTTCATTTTGCAGCTTGATTTAGCAATTCGTACGGGTGTTCGGATCCTTGAGGGTACAACTCTCCCCGAACTAAAAGGTTGTCAGGTCCTTAGCTTGAATTCTCGCTGATATGTCAGATCCTCGAATTTTAAAAAATTCTTCCTAACTAATGCAAAAATACACGTATGTGCAATGGTGTGATGCTTACTGAGTAAAAATGTGTCAGGTCCTAGAGTTCTTCTCTCGCTAACAATAATGATTCAAAATTGATATGTGCTTATGCAACGAAAGCAATCATGGCAAGATTGAATAATGAGGTAATTGGAGTCATAACATTGTAGGAACTTCGTTAAATCCTATTTGAAATTCTTTTTTAGAGTTCAAAAAAGTTTGAGTCTCGTTTATTGGACTTGAGCCTATTGTAGCCATGCTTCTCGGGATAAGGAACTTAAACAATCCTGTTAATTCAATATGATTCAAACAAAGCTGGAGTCTCGTTTCTCGAACTCTGGCTAAGGTTTACAAGAACTTAAATAATCCTATTAAAATTAGAGTCTCGTTTCTCGGACTCGAACTAAGTTTATAGGCACTTCAAAAAACCTATTCATTCTATGATTCAAAAAGTTGGGGTCTCACTTCTCAGACTCGAACCTAGGTTTGTAGGCATTTCAAAAAACCTACTCATTTTATGATTCAAAAAGTTGAAGTCTTGTTTCTCAGACTCACACTTAGGTTTATAGGCACTTCAAAAGGCCTATTCATTCTATGATTCAAAAAGTTGGAGTCTCATTTCTCAGACTCAAACTTAGGTTTACAGGCACTTCAAAAAACCTACTCATTCTATAATTCAAAAAGTTGGAATCTCGTTTCTCAGACTCGGACTTAGGTTTGTAGGTACTTCAAAAAGCCTACTTATTCTATGATTCAAAAAGTTGGAGTCTTGTTTCTCGGACTCGAACTTAGGTTTGTAGGCACTTTAAAAAGCCTACTCATTCTATAATTCAAAAAGTTAGAATCTCGTTTCTCGGATTCGGACTTAGGTTTTCTTCTTTTCCTTTGTTGCTCTAACTTTTGTCTAGATCGTCTTTTCAATTTTTCAATCTAGCGAGCTTGCTCTAACTTTTGCCTAGATCACCTTTTCAGGTTTTCAATCTAGCGAGCTTTCTTTTTTCTTTGCTTTGATTGTTGCCAAGGCTGTCATTTCAAATTTTCAACCTTGCGAGTTTACTTTAATTTTTGTTTAAGTCGCCCTTTTGGGATTTTCAACCTAGCAAGCCTTTTTTCTTTTCTTCCTTATGGAATGACTGTCTGATCATGCTTTACTATCTTCCTTAACTTTTTGCACGGTACATAGGAGGACTTTTATAGGTGAACTTAGGATTGGGTATAAAAAGAAAGGGATTTTGAGGATCAAAAATCCGAATGCCCCTTGTGTAACATTCCTTTTATTTTGCCTTGAATTTTCTTCCCCATTTTGAAGATATTTCTTTTTTTCTTTTAAATTTTTTTCTAGATTTTTTTTTTATTTTGATGTGGTCGGGCCCGAAGTAACTTCTCAGGTTGCCTACGTACCCCAGAATTTTGGGATCAGACCAAAACGTAGTTCGAATTCCTCCCTCCCCTAGGTTAGGTGATCGGGCTGAAAAATAAGAAGGTTTTTTTTTTTACTTTTTTTTTTTTGAAAAAACCTGCAAAGGATTGAAGAAGGAAATATTGATCTAGGTAATAAGAGAATTGATTCGGTCAAAGATGGCATCCTTAAATGTAGTACCGTTTGATTTGGTTAAGGTTGGCTGGTTCTAGTAATTCAATTACATCATGATCTTGAAATCTGACAGTTTTTCCTGGAAATATTTTCTTGATGATGAACGGACCTCCCCAATTTGGTTTGAACTTCCCTCTAGGGTCAAAGATAGGTGCTCGATTCTCTTTGAGTACTAAATCCCCGACTTGTAAGTGATAGGTGCTCGATTCTCTTCTTTGATTAGCCTGCACGTGGTACAAAGCTCTTAATCGTTTTTCTTCGATCAGATTTAATTCTTCATACCATTGACGAACCCAATCTGCTTTTGACAATTGACTTTCCAACTGGACCCTAAGAGATGGAATTTTCATTTCAACTGGCAAGACTGCTTCCATGCCATACACTAAGGAGTAGGGAGTAGTTCCAGTAGAAGATCGAATTGAAGTTCGACATACCCATAGTGCAAATGACAGTTTTTCTGATCAATCTCGATGTGATTGACACATTTTCCTGATGATAGTCTTAAGATTCTTATTAGCTGCTTCGACTGCTCCATTGGTCTGAGGACGATAAGGAGATCATTTGTGGTGTGAGATTTTGAACTTTGAACAGAATGTAATAACCTTAGCTTTGAAGTATGACCCGTTATCAGAAATCAGTTCCGAAGGTAACCTGTACCGACTGATGATGTTCATTTGAATAAACTTTGCAACTCGAAACGTAGTGATGATAGTATAAGAGGCAATTTTGACCCACTTAGTAAAATAATCGATAGCAACTAAAATGTATTCATGCCCGTTTGATGTATTAAGCGATATTTGACCAATATTGTCAATTCCCCAAACTGAGAACGACTATGGTGAAGTCATACCAATTAATTGAGAAGGTAGCACATGTATGAGGTTTACATGTATTTGGCATTTTTGACAAGTCTTGACCATGTGATGACAATCTGTTTCCATCGTGGGCCAGTAGTATAATTGTCTCATAATTTTCTTAGCTAACATTTTTCCACTCAGGTGAGGGTCACATTCTCCTGAATGTAGTTCAACTATTATCTGTTCAGCCTGATCTTCATTAACACATGACAAATGAATCCCATCATAAGACCTTTTGTATAAATTTCTTACACACAGGATGCATTGAGATGCTAATCTTAGTAGGGTTTGTCGTTCCTTCCTTGATGCTTCTTCCAGGAATTCTTATTTTTCCAATACCCTTTTAATGTCTGTGTACCACGGCTTTCCATCAGGTAGTCGAGCAGCAATGTTGATCTGATAGTAATATGCAGGTTTGTCTTTGACTTCGACAATGATCGGCCTCAATTCCATGCTAGGGGGCAAATGGATCATTGAAGATAAAGTGGCTAAAGAGTCAGCAAATCTATTGTCTTCCCTTGACAAGTGTTGGAACATGATAGATTTAAACTTACTCATTAAGTTTAACAGATACTCATGATAAGACTTCAACTTTTCATCCCTAGTCTTCCATTCTTCCAATGACCAAGGCTGAATTCCCAAAAATCTCAATTTTTGTAATGCCCAGGTTCAAAGCAGCTTCAAGCCCAGCGATACACGCTTCATATTCCGCTGTATTATTGGTGTTAAAAAAAGCTAACTTAATGGCGATCAAAATGTGGCATCCTTCCAGAGAAAACATGACTGCCCCTATTTCATACCCATTCTGATTGGCAGCTCCATCAAAGTATAGCTGCCATGTTTGATTCCACGGCTCTTCTTCAACATGCAAGATATTCTCATATGGGAACTGATCAACAGGCCTTATTCCTTCTATTATTGGGTGATCTGCCAAGTATTCTACCACAGCTCTCTCCTTGATAGATTTCTGCGTAACGTGCGTGATGTCAAATTCTGATAACAACAATAGCCATCGTGCGGTCCTCCCTGTCAGTGTCGATTTCTCGAATAGATACTTGAGAGGATCTATCCGAGATAACAAGATAATTGAATAAGATAATATATAGTGTCGGAGTCTCTGCGTAGCCCATACCAGTGCTAAGTAAGTTTTTTCGAGGGTCGAATACTTTCGTTCATACTCTAACATCTTTTTGTTGATGTAGTTAATAGCCCTGTCTTTGCGAGTATCTTTGTCATACTATGCAAGTATGCATACCATAACTTCTTTTGTGACTAACAGATAAAAAAGAAGTAGTTCACCCGGTGTAAGTGAAACCAAAATAGGCGGGTTTAAGAGATATTCCTTGACTTGATTGAAAGCCTTTTGACATTGCTCATTCCAAACTGTTGGTTCATTCTTCTTGAGAAGCTTAAAAATAGGTTTGCAGACGTTGGTGAGTTGAGCGATAAATCTGCTGATATATTGGATTCTACCTAAAAAATTTCGAATTTGCTTTTCGGTCTCAGACGGTGGCATCTCTTGGATAGCTTTAATCTTTACAGGGTCTCCTTCGATCCCTCTTTGACTGACCACAAATCCCAACAAATTTTCAGAAGTTACTCCAAATACGCATTTCTACGGGTTTAGGCGGAGTTGGTACTTTTGAATCCTTATGAGATCCTTTTCTAACGCAGCAACGTGCCCTAGTCGTTCCTTAGATTTGACTATCATATCATCTACATAGACTTCGACTTCCTTGTGTATCATGTCATGTAGCAAAGTCGTAGCTGCTCTTTGATAGGTGGCTCCAACGTTCTTCAAACCAAAAGGTATAACCTTGTAGCAAAATGTTCCCCATTGTGTGATGAATGATGTTTTTTACATATCCCGAGGATCCATTTACCCCGAAAAACCATCCATGAAGGACAACAAAGCGTGTCCTGCCGTACTATCTACTAGAACATCTATGTGTGGTAAAGGAAAACTGTCTTTTGAACTTGCTTTGTTTAGGTCTCTGAAGTCCACACACATTCTGACTTTTCCATCCTTTTTCGGCACTAGGACGACATTAGCAATCCACTCAAGATATTGTACTATTTCTAAAAATCCGACGTTAATCTGCTTCGTAACTTCTTCTTTAATCTTCAGAGTCCATTCTAGCTTCATACGTCGAAGTTTCTGTTCAATTGGTCGAGCATCAGAATATAATGGAATCCGATGTTGAACAATATCTATGCTTACTCCCGGCATATCCTCATAAGATCACGTGAACACGTTTTTGAATTTTCTGAGCACGTCTACTATCCCCTTGCATTCATCAGGGGATAAGGTGATCCAATCCGAATCTCTTGAGGACTTTCTTTTGTTCCGAGGTTAATAACCTCTACTTCCTCTATCAGATGTTGAGCTCGATGTTTATTTTCTTGTTTAAGTAATTTGATTATTTCAGGGGGAGGTTCTTCGTCGGAAGACTCTCCCTCCGAAGCCAAATTATTAGTTAAATTATTATTGCGCTCAGGGTAATCAAAAGTAGCTTTCATTTCATTAAAAAGAAATGGCATAATAGGACTCATTACAGACTTGATAGACTCACTTGATTCAGCAAAAACAACGGACTTACCTGACTCAGTAGAAACAACTAACTTCTTTGACTCAACAGAAATAAAAGACTCATCTGGCATGTCAGACTGAACTTGACTAATGGGACTGACAGACCTAGTCTTGACGTGCAACACAGGACTAATTACATGATACTTAGAGAGACACCCAATAGCGGGTTTGATTACAGACTGAGGATTTGGGATCCCCTTCTGAATTGACAACACTAGGACACTGTGATCTTTAATAAATAACTGATCAATATTGAGGAAGTTCAGATTGAGCTGCCAGTCTTCAACTTCCTTTTCTTCAGCTTCTGTGCTTGCGTCATTTTCAGGTCATTCCATGCTAAAGAATATCTCAAAACCTGGTAGACGAGTACCTGTGATGTGATCAATGAACGGCTCTGGGAACCCACAATAATGAAAATCTTCTCATTCTTTCACGAAATAGCCATTAAGGGTCTTACGATAAGGGTTTATTTTAATGAGATCTGTGGTGCGCTTTTGCCTTCTTGCAATTGCCTTGTCCCGCTTTGTCTTCCAGTATTGTGCCCAATCTTCCTTAGTAGGCTTATATCCTATCTCGAATGTGCCGACGACTTCTTTAATCACTAGTGCCTCTTTAATACTTTGTTGCTTGCGACCTAGGCCCATACTAGGGAAAAATCTCATTTTTTTGAATATATTGGCCATGTAGCTGTTAGAGGTGTTTTCAATAGGGAAATATTCTTTCACGGAGTAATCCCATTAAACTAAGCAAATCTTCTCAAATTCAAATCCGGTAAGCTCTATCCCTTGTTGTTCTGGTTGAATCTCAAGCAACGGCTAATTCTTAGCTTCAGTACTATTTACAATTTCAGCATCTCCATGGAGAGTAATCACTAGTCCATCCTTGATAAACTTGACCTTTTGGTGCAGTGTGGAAGGGATGGCTTTGATTTGGTGTAACCATGATCTCCCTAACAGTAAATTGAAAGAAGACTGGATATTGATAACCTGAAATTTCACAGGAAATTCAGCTATGCATGTGGACAATCGAAGGTGCAAAATTTCCAGTACATCCCTTTTGATATTATCATAGGCCATAACCCCTTGATTAGTAGGCTTGAGATGTTTAGCTTTAAACCCGAAACAAGTAGCAGTCTTCAAAAGGCAAACATTCAGTACACTCCCATTATCAATCAAAATCAAAGGTACCCTCATCTCGTTACAATCGACTGTGATGTATAAAGGCTTAGTATGGTTTGGTCCTTCTTTTGGGAGATCTGAGTTCAAGAAGGATATGATATTCTCTACGTAGGTTGTCCCTACTATACTGGCCAGCTGCTCTGGAGAAGTATCAAGAGAGACTTGGGCTGTACTTAATGCTTTGAGAACGGTTTCTTTATGAGCAGTGGAAGCCATGAGTAAATCCCAAACTGAGATGTTGGTTCATAATTTCTTCAACTGCTTGATAATGGAGTTATCTTCTTCGATATTTACTTTGATAGGATCTTCTCTTTCTTTTCTTGTTAAGGCCGCAGGGTTATCAACACAGAGTTCTTGTGGCTTAAAAACTCTACCCCCTCGAGTCATATGTCTAACTTCATCACATGAGAGGGAGAACGACTCATCTTCTTTAGTCAGTAAGTATGGATCTTTCTCTGTCAATGAGATAGGACTTTTCGAATTCATTTGAGCCAAAAGATAACTAGTGAATGTGGGGCTATTGTACTAAGGTGGGGATAGACAATACGTATCATTCGAGGTTAGATCAAATGGTTCATAGTTTGTAGTGAAAACCTCATCAGTGAAAGTTATCTCGGCAATGGGGTAACTAGGCGATTTGACTTGGATTTGATGGATGAGAGAGACGGGATCGAACAGTAATGGGGTGTGGGAAATCATGTTCAGGATTGGTGGAGGTTGATAGGTGGGTAGTGGATTAATGGTGACATTCGACGATGTTGGACTGAGGATTGTGATCTTTTTGTTGTCAATAAGATTTTGAATGGCATGGCGCAAGGTGATACATCTATACGTGTGATGGCCAGAGTTTTGATGGAACTCGCAGAACAAGTTAGAGTTGTGTCCAGTTGGCAAGGGATTTGGTAAAGGTCGGGGTTAGATAGGGGTAAGAAGCCCTTTTTTCATCAATTTGTGAAGAGCTACAGTGAGACTCATCCTTAGATTGGTAAACTGACACGGAGTTCGAGATTGAATTGGGTGAACTTGGTTATTAGTCCGGGCTGGGGGTTGAGCTGGGGTAGCTGATGTGTTGGCTATGTAGACATAGTTGGCAGTAGGTTTGGGAAGATATGGTTTCTTAGGCTTGTTATCCGAGGGGTTAGAAAGAACCCAGAGGCAAAAGCATCATCGAGTTGGCTTCCGGCTTGTAACAATGACTCAAAAGTAGGGAGATATTGGGCCACTAGGTGCTGAACAGATCCTTGTGCGAGGTTCTTTAGGATAATTGCGACTTGTTCCTTCTCCGAAGGTCTATCCCACATTTGGGCAACTTTGGTCCTCCAGCGACCAATGAAATCAGTGAATGTCTCCCCATTTTTCTGTTTAGTTGCTTCCAAATCCCTTCTTGAAGTCTAAATCTCAGTACTGTACTTATACTGATGTACCCACAGTCTTGAGACATCAGCCAACGTAGTACTGATCCTGATAAAGTTCTCTAAAACAATAACGTCATCTATTCGTCATTGAGCCTCATAGTGCGCATGTTAGTAACATAGACCTTAAGATGTGTTTTTGCACACCCTGTCCCACTGAACCTGTCAATTTCAGGCATTACAAACTTCTCTGGAAAATGGATTCTAGGGATGCAGTTGAGAACTTCAATGCCTACTGTAATTTCATCGATACCCTTTATACTCTTCATAACTAACTCTAATTGAGACATTCTGTTATCTAACATCGGATTTTCATCGAACTGTTCTTCATCTCCGTCAAGCTCAAAAATCTCATGTGCATTTCTCGCTGTATTTTCTTCTATCTATTTTTCTTTAGGATCGTCAAGGGGATTGCCTGTTGATTCTAAAATATGTTCTAAGACTTCCACTTTGCCTTTTATACTATTGATATCATTGGCAAAAGTTATCAAAATCTTACGGATCTCTGTAAGCTCAGACTCTGAAGTCATTTCTACTTGTTAACTTGGTATTGACGTTCGTTCCAACCGACTGGACTTATGACTCCAACTAGGAAGTAAACACTTGAGTTTGGGCGTAATGATAATCCTATATGATCCCATCAAAGATAAATTTAATCAATTTCAGTATTATCCCCTTGATAACATTTTAACGAGTCTTGAGATTTTATTGAATTCTATGCACAAATCCATAAACAATTCATTAATGTAATGATTATTCAGAAGGAAAATACTATTATTGCACTTTTGAAAATTATTGAAAAATAATGTTTTTATAAAAATGATCACAAATCTGATTATTTTTTGCAACATATTTTGGTAATTTTCCAAGGTCCATGCAAAAAATATATTTTTTGTAAAAAACATATTTCAAAAATTTTTCATGCAAAAATAGTTCTTTTGTAAATCATTTTTCTTCCCTTTTCCTTATTTTTTTGGAAGATATTTTCTTTTGGAAAACCTTGTTCTTATGGAAAATATTTTTTCTAGAAAACACTTCTTCTGGAACACTTTTCCTAGAAAATACTTTCCTTTTGTAAACCATTTTCTTTCTTTGAAAATGGGTTGAAACCCGAATTTAGCAAAGAATTTGATTTTCATTTTGATTTAAATGGCCCAGTCCATCATGATTGTTGGATCGAGATGGACTGGGTCATTATGAATTATTGTAAAAAATGGAGTCTTTATTGGGTCGGTGCACCCATTTTAATTTCAAGTCAGGTTAAATTTTTTTGATTTTTGAGGACAGCCAAACATTTTAATCTCATCATTCATATACAATCTGATCTCATCACTCACATACATTCTGATCTCATCACTCACATACATTCATCATTCACAAGGTTATATTCAATAAACAACTCGGGAACACCCACGATAAGTCCGAGTCGTGACCTATAGGGGAGGTTTTTAGACTCTAAGCTTACTATATGCAATGCATTTTTATCTGGCAACTCTTGCTTAAATACACCTCTATACCTCTCAAGCGTACTCAATCAGACAGTACGTGGTGACTTGATTTGATATACTGTATAGGTGATAATTTAAAACTTTAACTCACTTCTCTAAAATCAAAAGCAGTCAGTTTAATCCCCAGATCAGAGGTGGCACGCTATGCTTGAGCAAAGGCACTCTTAAATCACATCTTTTTTTTAGAATAGACGTAGTCTATCCTCTTAGTACCGTAGTACATCGGAGCAGGATCTCGCTTAGACACTGGTTTTGACCAAGAAGTGCAATTGATGTATTTATATTATTTTTGATATACCTATGGGTACGAGTCAAGAGTTGTAGCTTTCATAAATGGTTGGGCATCCCACGAGGGGACCGACCACGTACTAGTACTATATTGGCAAAGGGACATGTGACTGTGTGACTTACAATAAGTCAAAGGCTCAGGTCGCTCCAGCCTAGGTGCATCGATATGCCTTTCAGAGTCACCTGATCAGACGATACTGATGCCCCAGTTTGATATACCCTAAGGTACGTGACTGGAGTTGTTGTTTTCATGAATGACGTCGCTTCTCCGAAGAGACCGGGCTATGCACTAGTGCCACGTTGGCTATATTGGGACATGCAAGCGTGCAAAACAGTAAACGTGCTTGTGGTGTGTGCAATACAAGGTGGGGTATGCTCGGGGCCTTTTTCAAACAAATGGGCCCATAGGCCTGATCATCCTATCACAATATAGATTTCAAATATTGAACCAAATATAAAAAACATCCATTCAATTCAAGATCAAAGCATGCACATCATCAGATCAAGGTGTATTAGATGAGTAATCATAGAATATTCAATCAGATCTAACATTCAATTCAACATAAAATTAATCAAAATAAATTTTTTATTTTATGATCCAATCATCGATCAGTTTTGGGTGATCCAAAATTTCCCACGAATATTGAATTGAGGACATAATGGTATAGATGGAGATAAGGAGTGATGAAATTTAAATTTTTTTTTTTGAAAAAAGAAATAAAGAAAAATTGAATTAAGTTTTAAAAAAATTGTTCCCTTTTTAAAAAAAAATTGAATATTGGTTTAAATAAAAATTTTAAAACAAATAATTTTTTTTTGAAACATTTTTTTTAAAACATTTTTTTAATGTTTTTTTTATTTTTTATTTTTTAAAAGTTTTTTTTATTTTGTTTATTTTTAAAACATTTTTTTTATTATTTTTTTCAATGTTTTTGTTTTTGTTTTTTTGATTTTTTTAAACGTTTTTTTTAAGTTTTTTTATTTAATTTTTTAATTATTTTATTTTATTTTATTTTTGTAAAAACATTTTTTTTCTTTTTTTTTTGATAATTTTTTTAATGTGTTTTTTGTTAAAAACGTTTTTTTAACGTTTTTTCTTTTTTATTTTTTAAAACCTTTTTTTTTTCTTTTTTTCTTTTTTTTAAACGTTTTTATTTTTTATTTATTTTTAAAAACTTTTTATTTATTTATTTTTTTTATTTTTTACGTTTTTGTTTTTTTTTTTTGATGATTTTTTTTATTATTTTTTTTTTATTTTTAAAATTTTTTTTAATGTTCTTTTTAATTTTTTTAAAACATTTTTTTAATTTTTGATGTTTTTTTTAACGTTTTTATTTATTTATTTTCTTTTTTTTTTTTTTACCTTTTTTTAATTTTTTTAAAACGTTTTTTTTTAAATAAAAAAAACTAACATCACCTCATATCTCATCAATCGTATATCTAACAACATCAATCTATTTAGCCTCATTATTTTCTTTTGAAAAGTCTTAGATTATTTTAGAGCCTCCAACCCTTTGATTGGTGTGGACACGGGATTTTAAACATTTTTAAAACATCCCTCCACTTTAGGGTGTTTTGGAGTCGCCACCATTCAAATTGGTAAGGGGGTGTGAATGGTCACCCGGATTTGTATTTTTTGAAAAATCATGTCATTTTGCCATTTTTTGTTGACTCTCGTAAGATAAGGTGTATGGTCCAACCTTTGATTCGAAGGTAAGGGGGTCCATTTATGGAGTAGGGAAGGTGTTAGGCACCCTACTCCATCCACGTAATGTGGTAACCTCGGATTCGGTCATTTTTAAAATAAAAGAAAATAAATGAAAAATAATTTGATGTGTGCCCTCAAGTGTGAGGGGCTTTGATATTGATTTAGTCCATTGAGGGCACCCTTATTGAAAAGGGGCCCTTGAAGGACTCAAATCATTGTGTGTGTGTGCAAAGTGTGGGAAAAGGGAAAGTAGAAGAGGGGATGTAGAGGGGGTGTTCCTTTTGTTGAACCCACCTTGTCCCAATCTTGATCTTCAAGTATGTCTTCCTTGAGTTGACTTGGACTTGCTTGAGGTTGTAGAAGATTGAGTTGAGTTGAGAGTGAGTGTGTGTTGAGAGTAGAGTAGAGTAGAGATTTGTAGTTTTGGAGGATTTTTTATCAAAATTTCATTAGGTTAGTGTAGGAAGAGAATGGAGGGGTTTTTTATAGAAGTTGGGAGGTATTTTAAGGGGTATAATAGGGTGAGGATTAGAATAGTGGATAATGGCATGGGTTTTTAGAGGAAAAGGGATGAAATTTGAGATGAAATGAGGGTATTTTTGTAATGATGGAAATGGGTTGTGTTTTAACCCAAATGGTTTGGATCTTACCCAAATCCATTTGGGTAGAGTGTTTGGTGGGGTGAGATGAGTGATGGTGATGGGAGGAGTGGTGGTGTGTAAGGGGAGTTGTTTGGAGAAGGAGTGTTGAGATGGTTGAAGAAGTATTGGTTGATTTGGAAGAGATGGGGTAGTGTGTTTGGGGGGTGAGATGAGTGATGGTGATGGGAGGAGTGGTGGTGTAAGGGAGTTGTTTGGAGAGAGGAGTGTTGAGATGGTTGAAGAAGTATGGTGTTTATTTGGAGAGTGAGTGGTGATGGTTTGATTTTGAGAGGATGAAGGGATGATGACATGTGGCAAATGGAGAAAGTGAGAGTTGGTTGATTGGTGATGGTGGTTAGATGATTAGAGAGAAGAGTATGGGAGGTATGGGTTGAGGTATGGGTTGAGGTGATTTTATGGGAGGTTTTAAGGGAAAGTGATGGATAGATATGGGTTGTGATGTGGGTGGTTAAAGAATGGGGGATAGGTTAGGTTGTATAGGGTATGGGTTGAGTTGTGGGTTGTTGATGATGAGAGGATGGAAGTAGGTTAGGTTAGGGTAGGGTTATGGGTTGAGTTGTGGGTTGTTGGTGATAGAGGATGGGGAATAGATTAGGTTAGGGTAGGGTTATGGGTTGAGTTGATTGATGAGGGAGGTGGAAGAAGATGATGACATGTGTCATCTCTTGGTGATTGGTTTGATGTGATGATGATGGGTTGGATTGGATTTGGGTAGTGAAGTGGGCTTTGGGCTTTAGTGGGTAGATTGGGTAGGGTTTTGGCTTAGGTGATGGATTTGGGTTGGGTTGTAGGTTGATGGATTTGGGTTGGGTTGTAGAATAGTGTTGAGTTGGGTTTTGTTTGGATTGGGCTTAAGTTGGATTGGGTTTAAGTTGATGGATTGGGTTGATTTAAAGATGTATGAGAGTGGTGAGGTGTGCGGGTCCATGGGCCACGTAAATGGCCTCGAACATTTATTAATGGAAAATGCAATGGGTTTCGTGTAGGTTTGGGCTTCAGGGCCCATTCCAATTTTTGATTTTTTGGGGGCATCTTACGTCGAGGGCCCGCTCAAATTCGGGTGTCTACAGCTGCCCCTCTTTGCAGGAGTTGCGTGCAAAGAACTGCAAAGAATAGACGAAACCCTGATTTGTGCGGGTCCGAGGATTTTGCTCAGACAAGTTTTTGAAACACCGATTTGATTTGATGGTTAAGAGATGGCTACCCAAGCACGGGGTCTGACAGGGTGCCGGTTGATTTCCTCGACCTCGTGGCGCGGAGCTCGTGTGAGGTCTTGGATTTGTGATGATTTGAGAAAAACTTTGACTTAGGTATTTTCAAACGAGTCTTTAAGCAAGTTGATTTTGGCTTTTGCAAGAATACCATTTTGATTTTGATTTTTTTTTGATTTTTTGATTTTTTGATTTTTTTTGGTGGTCCGTTCTTGAAGCACGGACTGTTTAAATCTCATTCGGTCCGTGCTTCAAGCACGGACTGTTCAAATCTCATTCGGTCCGTGCTTCAAGCACGGACTCTATTTTTAATATTTTCGGTCCGTGCATGAAGCACGGACTGCGCAAAATTAATTCAGTCCGTGCTTCATGCACGGACCAGAACATTTTTAAAAACCGAACGTCGCGCCTAGACGTTTCACTTGGCCGTTCTTCTCCGTTTTCTCCTCTGGTTCTTCGTCTTCTCCTCTGATTCTTCGTCTTCTCCTCTCTCATTTCTCTCTTGCGTGCTTGGGTGGTCGAAGAGACATGTCGGGCGTGTGGATATTTGGATTTGGAGCACTTTTGGTACTTCTTTGGATTACTCCTTCGATAGAGGTTAGTTCATCTTCTCCTTTTAGATTAATTTCTTTTTGATTTTGCAAACCTCTATCGCATGACCACTTGCTTCGAACAATCCATAGCGAACACACAACTTGTCATATATATGTCCTTTGTTCATTGTTTTGAAGCTTTGATTGCATGAAGATTTATCATGAAATAACCTTCGAATTACGAAATTTTTGTTGCATGCCCATTATGATTCGTATTGCCTTACCCGCTTTTGCTTTTTCACAAGAACCTTTATGGTATGCTCATTTTGCCTTGCATGCTCTCTTATCATACGTGCTTTTGGGTGTGCAATGCTCATGGCGTGTTGCTTATGATTTATTCATTTTGTTTTGCATGTTTTTGTTATTTATCACGTTAATGCTCACATATGCTCTCTCAGAACCCATTGGATTTGCCTTGAACTTTGGAGTAGGTTCCTTAGATGTAGGTGTGGTTAGTTGGTGGTGGGCTTTGGGGAATGATTGGGACAATGGTTAAGCCATCGGGTGGGATGATTTGAGTGCTTTTGGGAAAGGCTAGGCGTAGGTTGGGATTGGCTTTCGAGGTTTGAGGTGGTGAGGCATGGTTATTGGATAGGTTAATTTCTTGGTCGTTGGTGGGTTTTGGATTTGGGTTAAGGTTTGTTGATAGGCTCTGGTTTAGGTCAAGGCTTTGGTTCGACTTAGGTTAATGGGTTCGATCTTGGTTAGGGCTTTTGGTTTGGGCTTTTATTGGGTAGTGGATTTTTCTTGTAGATGGCGCGCACTCGCGGGAGTAGGGCAGCTTTGATCGGTGAGTCCGGAGATAGGCCAGCTACGAGGACTCGGTACGAGCGGGAGACTGTGAGGGCGCCACCTACGGAGGAGGCGACACAGTCCTCATCGAGCAGCTCGTCATCAGACAGTGAGACAGAGGCTGGTGTTTCTAGACGTCGGGCTACCGTCCGACGAGTGCCTAGCAGGAGTAGGACTGCAGAGGCGGCAGGCAGAGGTGGTGGTGGTGGCCGAGGTGATGGTGGTAGTAGCAGTGGTGGTCGCGGTGTGAGGAGGTGGTAGTGAGGAGTAGTGAGGGTGGTAGTGGTCGAGGTGGCAGTGGTAGTCGAGGTCGAGGGGTAGAGGGAGCTCGCGCTTCGATTCCCGCAGAGGCCAGGGAGGGCGTGGCGGATACTCATCTTCTCACTGGATTGAGTAGGCACGTCTCGATGTACGTGCGGATGGACGTGCCGACCCCTTACCCATCCAGCAGCTACAGGGGCAGTTGGAGGACTTTTATGCTAGAGTTCTCCCAGTTTACTGAGGATTTGAGGGGCCAGTTTACTCGGGCGGGCTTTGGAGCTTTCTTGAGGATTCCCTACTTTAGGTCAGACCGACCTATTTTTGTTGCGATGATGGAGAGGTGGTTCCCAGCCACGCACACGTTTCATATGCCAGAGACTGAGATTGGCATTCGGCCGTCCGATTTTGTCACTATCACTGGGATCTCTATGGAGGGAGAGGCCATTTTTCCTCATATGCTACCGTTAGACGAGGTTGCCGAGTTGATTGGGGCTCCCTATATTCCGGCTGGCGAGGTCAGCAAACTGCATAAGCTGGGTATGCGGTTTTTGTGGTCGACCCTAGGTCAGCGGGGTCGGACCGTGAGGCGAGGAGATGCCGATTTTGCTGCAGTCTTCCGCCTCAGTTTTCTGCTTTTGTGGGGAGTTGCTTCTTCTTGGAGGACGACTCCACTGTGATGACATGGTTTCTCCTTTTCTTCGAGACATCCGCCGAGTAGCTACCTATGACTGGGGGAGTCTGATTTATGGCACCATCCTTGGTGGCCTAGATCGCATCGTGGAGGGTATCACTTCCCCACGAGGTGGCGGTATCTCTGCCAGGTTCTTCTGGCCTTTTATCGAGGTATTTTCTTCTCAATCCTTGAACTTTTGGCTTCTTCTCTTATGATCTATCGGTCTGATCTTGTTGCTCCTTTTCTTCCAGCTTTTTGTACATGTACACTTTCCCTACTACCTTCCCGAGATGCGCCATCCAGATGAGGGCTACCCTCTTGGTGCTTTCTGGGCGACTCGAGACGGGCGTACTATCAAGAGCAATGCCCGTAGCGCTCGGGCCCACTTTGACAGGTGCAGGCTTCATGAGGTGAGTAACTTCTTTTGGTTTGTAGCACTAGAGCTTCTTTCCAATATGTTAGAATCTCATTGTTTCCCTTCTCTTTGTTGTGCAGATATTTTCAGTTACCTTTCCGGACCTTCCTCAGTCGGTCCAGGAGCGCCGAGAGGTGTGGGCAGCCTTCGATCGGGACATGCGACGGGAGATCTATCCCAGCTTCATTGGTCGTCTCCTCTATGTGTATTACTTTGGGGAGCGGCTATTCTTTCAGCATGACCGGTCTCTCAGTATCCCAGCAGCTCCGGTGACGCCTTCTTCTATGGATCTGTCGGCTGAGGAGTACTTGGCCCAGGTCGGTGGGGTACCAGCGCGAGGGCTTCTAGTGGAGGGTGATTATATCAGTTGGTTTAGGACCGCCTCCATTGGTTGCCTGATGCCTGCTATGCCCATGCGTGCCGGGGTTACTGAGATCGGCGGAGTCTTCATCCGGGAGCATGATGATACCGTGAGTCTTGACTTTTCTCTTTTTCTTGTCTTCTGATTCTCTATATCTGTTCAAGTCTAATTTTCTATTTTTTTCCTCAGATTGATGATCTACGTCGCCTCCGAGAGGGGTACAGTGTGATCGAGGCCCAGGCGGCCCGTTGTGCTGAGATGGAGGCTCGGTGGAGAGCGGCTCAGGCAGAGGTGGCAGCTCAGGCCGAGCGTATTCACGAGCTAGAGATGAGGCTGGCCATGAGGGAGTCTCGTGCGCAGGCTGAGATGGTACGTTCTTCTTTTTCCTTACCTCTTTCATTCCGTATTTCTATCACTGTAGGCTGATTGCTTTGTTTTCATGTGATGTTTCAGGACTATCATCGACGCCATGATGGGGCCAGCACATCTGCTCATCCACCTCCTCCTACTCAGGTACATTTAAGTTCGATTATTTTCTTTCATTAGCCTGCTTGCATATTTGCCTGTCATTTGAGTGCATCTGTTTATCTTTTCAGGCTTCGGACGGCGCCGGACCTTCTACCCGACCTCCAGCTTTTACTGTAGATTCTTCTGATATGGGTTTAGGGATGCATGATCTGCCTGCCTCTTCGGGTACCGACTTTGTCTTCTCCAGTCTGAGGGACGTAGATCTATCTGGCGTTGACTCTGCTGCTCGTGATGCTCCTGGATCAGATGATGATAGATCTTAGGATGTATTTATGGATATTTGAAATGCATGTATATATATCTTTTTGTATTTTGTGCACATTGTATAACTCTTTTTATGATATATACACCAGTGTTTATTTCATTTTGTATCCTTCGTGAAACTATGATTGAAACCATCGTTGAGCAACTGGGGTGGTAACATCAAATAACTAGGGTTTATGGGCCCCCTTTTTCGTTAATTCGACATTTTGAATGTACTGGTCCGTGCATGAAGCACGGACTGTGCTAATTTTGAACGGTCCGTGCTTCATGTACGGACTGTTTGAATTTTGAACGGTCCGTGCTTGAAGCACGGACTCAAGTGAATTTACTCAGTCCGTACTCACAGACCTTCATTTGGTCATTCTCTTTCACGATTTTTAGGAATTTCACACCCACTAGGGCATCAATGGAGCCCACTCATGCTTTGGAGGATTCAACCAACTTTGACATTACGGTTGAAAGCTCATCTCCCGCTCTTGAAGGTGACTTCATCCTTCCTAATCTCAAAAGGTACGCCGTTATAGACCCATTTTTACATCAATGGCTTAGCTCTATGACCCATGAAGAGAGAGTTAGGTGGGATTCCAACAAGCTTGGGTTCACTCTCTCTTTGTCAAAGGTCACTATCATGTGGGACTTGATAGAGACTCTTATGGGATTTTGGGTCCCGGAGCTCAATTTGTTTCGTTTTGGAGACAAAGAAATGACTCCTACGATTGAAGAGTTTGAGCGCATACTTGGCCTTTGCCAATCGCCTCGGGTGGTTGTACCACCTTTGCGTGAAAGTTATAGAAAAGAAGCGTCGGGATTCTTTGGGGTCACAAAGCAACAATTAGAACGGGTGGATGGAAACTCGAATCTCCTCAAGGTTTCTAAAGAATTTTTGCTTCGATGGCTTGGGGACACGGATTCTCCATCTCGATTTGATATTTTGACCTTGGTAGTAATGAATCAACTCTTGTTCACTCGGAACAATGAGTATGTGAATCTAGCTTTGATAAGCGTCCTCGACCAAGTTCGACAAGGTTTCAGGTTGGCTCCTATGCTTCTAGGGGGAACCTATTTGTCTCTCACGGTTTGTTCGAGCGGGAGAGAGCGAGTTTATCATGGGTGTGCTCCATTGTTGCAGGTAATGTCCCTTTCAAATTTGGAAACATCATGATTAGAGTTGGAGCCTTTAAATTTCGAGGCATTGTGATTTAGAGTTGACTTCCCTTTTTGTGCAGCTTTGGTTTTTCGATCATTTGGCTTTGACTACACCCATTAGTCGCCCTTTCAACGTCCATGCTGATTTAGTGATCTTGATGAACAAAAGGAAACCTCCTGTCCATTCTGGTGGCAAGTTGGGTTGGTTTGAAGGTTTGCAAGGTATGCCAGATGAAGAGATACGTTGGTTAGGCACCTTCCAGCCTTCGGCTTCACCGGTTCTCTCATTTTCAAAAAGTTGTTTTGCCGTATTGATTGGATTGACTGGGGCCACTCACTACATCCCTCTTCGCGTGTTGCGGCAATTTGGTGAGGAACAGGGTATAGTGACTCATGGAGATTTTGGAGAATTGGTCGGGTCTTTTTCTCCTTCTCCCCCTCATGGCAATTGCGTAATCGGTTAGAGAAAGCTTGGAAGAATGTGGTGACTCTTGACATCCTGTGTTCCCAGTTATTCTTTCTCGACTATCACTTGGATGCAACAACAGATCGCTGAGAGAACTTGTGCCACGCCTTCGGTTCAAGGGACGTCTTCTGGTTCTCGTTCTTTTGACCACCGTGATCGACTGGTGGAGATGAAGATGTCTCATAAGCAGATTGAGAAAATTTTGGCTACGTTCTGAGAATGATCTAAAGAACCAGATAGCTCGACTCGAGTCTTTGAAGAATGAAGAGTCTTCTATTCTGAGGGCAGAGATTGATGATCTCCGGGAAAGGCTTGCCCAGGGTCCTTGTTTTGATGCCTTTGCATCTTACCTGGTGAGCCGTGATGCTTCAGATGCCGAGGTGGTAATGATGGGGCAAGCTACCCGCATTCGTGCCTTAGAAGAGAGACTTGATTCCTTCTTCATTTATCGTCGTGATGTGTGATTGGCACATTTTTTTTATCTTTTTTGTATTTTCTTTTTCTTTACAAGACGTAATGTAAAACTTTTTGAAATGAAAGGAAAATAGGTTTTTTACTTACTTGGCCTCAGGTGTATCTATTGCTTCGAAAACATGATGTTTGAATAAGTCCTAGACTTTTCATCATTGGCCCAAAATAGTAGTTTTGAAAACATTTGAATTTTTGGTGATTTGTCTTTGTCGAATTGATATTGTAGATCCAAAATATGAAGACTTTTCGAAAAACCTTTGTTATCTCGATGATATTTGTGTTTTTGCCAACTACTGAGGATATAGATGTCAGCAGTTCTCAGGCTCTTTTAGAGTCATCCCCAGTGCCCCAGTACTGGGTGAATATCGATTGAGCATGGGACTTGGGATTTTGGGAAATTTTCGCCGTTCACAGTTTATACTCATGCGGGCCAGGAGTTCTTCATTTTGTTTTTTATTTTTTTGTTTTTTTTTTTGTTTTGTATTTTTTTTTCTTTTTTTGTTCCCTTATTGCCCCTGGTGTCAGTTACGGTTTTCACTAGACCCGGTTTCCACATTTTTGCGCATCGATGCCTTTTTGGGTTTTCATCGTGCCGGTGGCTTTGATCTTGCCATAGTCTGATTTTTTTACTCATAGCGCCCTTTCGGGTTTTTACTATGCTCTTTCAGATTATGCTTGTATTTTTTTTTTGTTGAAATTTTTCATTACAGATCTTGTTTGGAGCCTCTGTGTCTTTGTGGCTTGGTGACTCGAGTTGAGCTGCGAGATCGGCGACTCTACTCTTGTAGTGGCACTCTTTCTTGAGTAACAGATCTAGATTCCCCTCTCGAGCTTGCTGACGACTATTCGTGGCTCGGCAACTCAAGTTGAGCGACGAGATCGGCTACTCTACACTTCGAGTACTCTTTTTTTTCGAATTTCCGACCTGGACTCCCCTCTCGCGTCTTCCAACGACTAATAAGACTTGAGGTCCGGATCAAGCTGCCAGATCATTGGTGCTGCCACCGTCATTATGATGCCTTAGAACATTCCCTGATCCGAAAGGACTTTTAATGGGACGAAGTGTTGGCTAAGGCTGAGTGTAGTGGAAAGGTACAAAAAGGTTAAGATAGGTTCGTCTAGAGTGGGTTAGACTTGGGGTTCGTCTATTTTTGTTTCGAAAAGGTGATCTATGTCTCCTCCTAGCGTCTCTCGAACTTGTTTAGGCTGGAGATTTGGGTCGAGGTCAGATTAAGTGTCCGAGTTTTTGAATTTTTTGATATTTTTTTTTTGTATTTTAGCCGTTCACAGTTTATCCTCATGCGGGCCAGGAGTATGGCGCTTTGGCTTTTTGGATTTTCTTTTCTTTTGTCTTTTTTTTCTTTTCGTTTTTTTTTTTTTGTTTCTCTTTTGTAACGTTGACTTGCCCCAGTCTTGGGTTAAGAAATGAATGTGATGGCTCAAAGGGGTTGACTAGGGTTAGATAATTTGTTTGGGATAGCAAAGATGGCCTTTCGTCATCTCAGGGTCAGATCTCAAGCGTAGTACTTTTTAACGGTGTCAGCATTGATCGGTTGAGGGAAGACTTGTCTGTCCATTTCTGTAAGGATCAAAGCTCCTCCCGTCATTACCTTCTGCACAATGAATGGTCCCTCGTAATTTGGTCTGAATTTTCCCCTAGCATCTTCTTGTATTGGTAAGATCTTTTTCAAGACAAGGTCTTCTGGTGAGAAATTTCGAGGTTTGACTTTTTTGTTGTAGGCTCGGGCTATTCGTCTCTGATAGATCTGTCCATGGCAAATGACTGCAAGACGCTTCTCTTCAATCAGATTTAGTTGATCAAATCGGGTTTGAACCCATTCTGTTTCATCCAACTCTGCTTCTTTTAAGATCCGGAGGGAGGGAATCTCGACCTCGACGGGTAAGACTGCTTCCATCCCATAGACCAGTGAATACGGAGTTGCCCCAGTTGAGGTTCGAAATGAAGTCCGATAAGCGTGAAGGGCGAAAGGCAACATGTCGTGCCAATCTTTGTAAGTGACTGCCATTTTCTCGATGATCCTTTTGATGTTCTTGTTGGCAGCTTCAACAGCTCCGTTCATTTTGGGCCTGTAAGGTACAGAGTTGTGATGAGTGATCTGGAAGTCTTCGCACATCTTGATCATGTCTCTATTATTGAAATTCTTGGCGTTGTCGGTTACCAACCCGTTGGGAAGCCCATATCTGCAGATGATATTGTTCTTGACAAACTTCAGAACACTGTTCTTTGTGACATTGACATAAGAAGCGGCCTCTACCCATTTCGTAAAATAATCGATAGCGACTAGGATGAAGCGGTGCCCATTTGAAGCTTTTGGCGAAATCTGTCCAATAACGTCCATGCCCCAGAGTGAGAAGGGCCAAGGAGTAGTCATGTTGTGCAATTCCGAAGGTGGCGCGTTGATCTTATTGGCATAGATCTGGCAAAGATGGCATTTACGGACGTGTTGGTAACAGTCACTTTCCATTGTTGTCCAGTAATATCCCATTCTCATGATCTTTTTAGCAAGCATGTGACCATTCATGTGGGGTCCGCAGACTCCACCATGCACGATTTCGATCAGTCGTTTTACTTCTATTTCTGTCACACATCGGAGTAATACTTCATGGTGCGATTTTTTGTACAATATGCCATTGCTCAGGAAGAATTGGCCTGCCAACTTCTGAATAGTCCTTCGATCATTTGACGTCGCGTCTGATGGGAGAGTTCGATCTTCGAGGTAGGCTTTGATGTCTGAGTACCAAGGCTTTTCTTCAGATTCTTCTACTTCGACGGGTAGGCAATAAGCTGGTTCGTCTTGAAGTCCGATCTCAATAGGATCAATGACTAAGTCCTCTGAGATACTGATCATAGAAGCGAGCGTTGCTAGTGCATCAACAAATTGATTTTTGGCTCTCGGCATATACGTGAATGAAATCCTGTTGAAGCTTGAGCTTAACTCTTCGAGGTACTCGTGGTAAGGAATCAATCTCTGCTCTCGGGTCTTCCATTCTCCAGTTGTCTGATAAACTACTAGGCTCGAGTCTCCGAAGACATCGATCTCATCTACCTCGAGATCCAGTGCTGCTTTCAACCCTGCTATGCACGCTTCGTATTCAGCCTCGTTGTTAGAACATTGGAACTTTAGTCTTATTGCAATTGGCATGTGGGACCCATTTGGTTTGATCAAGACTGCCCCTATTCCGTTTCCCTTCTGATTTGCTGCTCCGTCGAAGTACATTTTCCAGCCTGGTTCTTCGTCATCGTCTTCAATCTCAGTGAGCAATATGGCTTCGTCAGGAAAGTTTGTCTTTAATGGTTCGTAATCAGGCAATGGATGCTCGGCTAAATGGTCGGCAATGGCTTGTCCCTTTATGGCCTTTTGAGTGACATAGGTGATGTCAAACTCAGATAGTAATAATTGCCATTTTGCAGTACGACCCGTTAATGCTGGTTTTTCGAAGAGATACTTGAGCGGGTCCATTCGAGCAATGAGCATAGTTGAGTAGCTGAGGAGATAGTGGCGTAGTCGTTGAGATGCCCAGACCAATGCACAACAAGTCTTCTCGAGTGCCGAATACTTTGCCTCATAATCAGTAAATTTTTTGCTGAGGTAATAAATGGCCTGTTCTTTTCTGCCTGACTCATCGTGTTGCCCCAGTACACAGCCCATAGACGTTTCTTGCACCGAGATATACATTAGTAAGGGTCGCCCTGGCGTAGGAGGAACCAAGACTGGCGGATTGAGCAAATATTTCTTTATCTTGTCGAAGGCTTCTTGACAGTCTTCGTTCCATGCTTTCGGCATATCTTTTCTGAGTAGCTTAAATACTGGTTCGCAAATAGGCGTGAGTTGCGCAATGAATCTGCTGATATACTGTATTCTACCCAAAAATGCTCGGACGTCCTATTCTGATACCGGTGCTTTCATTTCGAGAATGTACTTGGTCTTTGCTGGGTCTATCTCAATGCCTCTTCTACTGACGATGAAGCCTAATAACTTGCCTGATGTTGCCCCGAATACACACTTTGCTGGGTTGAGTCTTAAGCTGTATTTCCTTAGCCTGTCGAACATTTTCTTGAGATTTACCAGGTGATCTTCTTCTATGCCTGATTTAGCGATCATATCATCTACGTAGACTTCCATTTCCTTGTGGATCATGTCGTGGAATAAAGCCTTAATTGTGCGTTGATAGGTTGCCCCTGCATTTTTAAGCCCAAACGGCATGACTTTGTAATGAAAAGTACCCCAGGGTGTAATGAATGCTGTCTTCTCTTGGTCTTCTTCTACCATTTTTATCTGATTGTATCCAGAGAAACCATCCATGAATGAGAACATACCATGCCCCGCTGTGCTATCGACTAGAGTGTTGATACGAGGTAGTGGAAAATCGTCCTTAGGACTGGCTTTGTTCAAATCCCGATAGTCGACACACATTCGTACTTTCCCGTCCTTCTTTGGTACCGGAACGACATTGGCTAGCCATTCGGGGTACGTGGAGACTGCGAGAAATCCTGCTTGGAACTGTTTCATCACTTCGTCTTTGACTTTGAGTGTCCATTCTGGCTTAAGTCTTCTTAACTTTTGTTTGATCGGCTTGCTCCCAGGTGCGATCGGCAACTTATGAACAACAAGATCCGTGTCCAAACCGGACATATCTTTGTAAGACCAGGCGAAGATGTCTTGATAGTTACGCAGTAGTTCGATCATTTCTTCTTTTTGCTGAGGGGTCAACAAGGCTCCGATTTTTACAACACGTGGGTCATCTTCAGTACCAAGATTAACTGAGTCTGTATCTTCAATGTTTAGCTGAACACCCTTTTCATGTCGTTCTAACAGGTCCTTGATTTCTTTAGGAGGGTATTCCACTTCGTCCTCAGACTCTTCTTCAATTCCCATGAGATCGAAGTCGAGTTCAAGATCGAAGTCATACTTGTCCTTTTCATATCCTGTTCTGTCCAAAGGTCCATTCGATTGAGACAAATCCCTTAAATTCTGAGAAAACTCTTTTTTTTTTTTTTGGAATATATCTATTTTTTGAGATTTTGAAAGCTTTTTGATTTTTACTTTTTTGTAGACTTTTTGATTTTTTTGATTTTTGAAGAATTTTTGATTTTTTTGGTTTTTGCGTGCTATTCTCCGGACATCTGAAATAAAAAGAGCAGTCATGCATTAGTAAAGATAGGGAGCCCTCAAAATAGTCTTTACCCGAGGACGAGGGCTCGTTATGATCCTCGGGCAAACTAATGTTGCCTAACGGCGTTTTTTTTTGGAGGCCTCGACAGCCTCAAGTGTCAATGGGAATTCTTCCCAGTTGAACAGTGTTTCCCCTTCTTTGAGGGGGCGGATAAGATGTGAAGGTGATGTGTTGGGTGATTTGGTTGATGGTTCGGAGATAACCATGATCTCCGATTGATTGTGTTGTTGTCAGGTGGGGCACAGTCCTCCCAAACTCGGTGGGATGACGACTGATGCCCAGTCAATGCCCTTTGGAAAGGGTGATTTGGTTGATGTTCGGAGATAACCATGATCTCCGATTGATTGTTGTTGTTGTCAGGTTGGGGCACAGTCCCTCCCAAACTCGGTGGGATGACGACTGATGCCCAGTCAATGCCCTTTGGAAAGGGTAATTTGTTCCCCTGGCCAGTAGTGATTCCCATTTTGATGGATTTTGGAGCGGTCTCCGATGGACTTTCCTCGGAATCCCCATTGAACAAAATGTCAATGCCCTCTACGAAGGATGATTGGGACTCGACGATTGGGTCTTCATGAATGTGCACGGGCTTGAGATTTACCATTTTTGACCTTTTAGCCGTTGGTGGTTCCGATAAGCCCTCAGGTCTGATATGGGATTTCGGAAAGCTTACACTGATGTGAAGGACTCGTCCTAGGTTCCAGATGTTCGGCTCACGATTTTGTTTTCTTGCTAGTCGAAGCTTTTTCTTCTTATCATTCATTTCTGCAATATCCCTTTTCGTAGGTCTAAAGCCTAGACCAAAATAAGGAGTATGCTTCACTGCTTCGACTGGTGTAGCTCTTCCTCTTCCCCCTGGTCCCAACCCTCGCTTGGGTCGGTAACCTCCCCTTTTCATGATCCGACCAATCATAAGGTTTGCTCTCGATGGCTTTGCCTTTACCTTTTCATTTCCCTTCTCGATATGGTTAACAGCCGCGAATTGGTACGAATGGTAGAGTGCCTTATCCTTTGTCATTTCGATATCAATGAATGGCACGTCTGGGGCTCTCTCAGCTGGTATAAGGTTCTCTGCCAATACTGATACCATCCTTTGTCCCATGATAAATTTGACTCTTTGGTGCAACGAGGAAGGCACAGCCCCGGCAGTATGGATCCAAGGCCTACCCAGTAACAAGTTGAAGGTCGTTGGTATTTCCATGACTTCAAACGTCACTTCAAAGGTGCAAGGTCCTATTGTGATTGGTAGGTTCACTTCGCCCAACGAGTCCCTTTTCGAACTATCGAACCCTTGAACAACCTTATTGTTGGGTTTCACATACGACCAATCGGCGTTCAACTTTCGGTAGGTCTCAAGTGGACAAACATTAAGCGCTGAGCCATTGTCGATCAGCACCCTGGCAACCATCATGCCCTTGCATATGACCATAATGTTCAGTGGCTCGACATGCCCCGTCCCTTCAGGTGTAAACTCACTTTCAGTGAAAATAATAGGATTGGGGGCCATGATTTGGCCAACTGTTTGCTCTAACTGTGCTGGTGTCGTGGTCGAAGGTACATGTGATCCTCTTAGGACTTTTAACAATGCCTTCTGATGCTCTTCTGATTTTTGCATTAATCCTAGGATGCTGACTTGGTCTGGCTGCTTGTTCAATCTGTCTATTATGTTATGCTCTCTCTTGAGGATGAGCTTAATAAAGTCTGTGGCTTCTTTGTCTGTCACTTTCGCTTCAACTTCTTTATCTGTCGCTTTCACCTCTTCTTTCTTCTGGTCATTCTCGTCCATCTTGCCCTTTCCTTTTTCCTTCCTCTTTTCCTCATTTGTTATCCCTTGTGTTGTTTCTTCAATCTTTTCCTTGATGCTTACCCCTTTTGTTGGTATTTTTTTGCATCTCCCTACTTTTGTCATGTTACCGATATCAGCCACCATTGCTTTCTTCATTATTTCGACTCCGGCGGTTGTGGTGATAGTAGTCTCATAACTCCAGGGAACTGCCTGGATAGAGCTATAGGGGAATGGTTTGGGTGAATGTATGGTCATGGGGGGTGGATCGGGTTTCATATTGAGAATGAGAGGAGGTGGTGGTGATTTGGATGTAGTGGTAGCAGGAGGGGTTGATGAAGTGTATGGGATAATGAGTGGTGGACGTGGAGATGCAGTGTATGGTATGTGAAGAGGAGGTCGGGTTGATCCTTGAGAAGTTGGCGGTGTGTACGGTATGACAAGAGGGGGTCGGGTCGAACTTTGATGATGGGGTGATCCATAAGGTATGACCAAAGGTAGTCGGGTAGTAGCATTTTGATGAGTGGGATGGATGGTGAGGTCGGCTAATCTGAGCGGTAGTGAATTTTGGGGTGAGTTGGTTGTGTAATGGTTGACTGTGCTGACTGTTGGTGCTTCTGATCCCTGAGTTAGATGGACCCTGATTTTGGACCCGATAGGTGCTATCAGATCCGAAGGATTAAAGTAGAGCTCTCCACAGATGACATTTACCCTGTGCCCACTCCCCTCCCCATTATGAGTAGGTAGGGGGTTTTGATTGATGTTCTGTTGTTGCGGTGGGTTGGGAGGTCCATCCAGGATAAGAGCCTTCTTATCAATTAGATTCTGCACCTGATGTTTGAGCTGCCAGCATTGGTCTGTAGAGTGCCCCGGTGCACCTATATGAAATTCACAAAACAAATTGGGGTTGTACCCCGGCCTTTGGCAGCTTCAGGATTTGGTGGACGTTTTACAAGATACTCACCCTTGAGCAGGATTGGCAGTAACTCAGATAATGTCATGGGTAGCCTGGTAAACACTCTATTAACCCTGTTCGGCCTTGCTTGTTGATTCTGCCCATATAGTGATGCCTGCTGCGTTTGTGGAGGAACTGTCCGGAAGGGATTCTGCGGCACTGGAGCCCAAGCAGCTCGAGGAACTGGCGCCCAAGTTGCCTGGGGTGCCTGTGGCCGCTGAGCTGGTGCTTGAATGATGAGAGGTTGGCTGGGTTGTACATTATTGACTTGGGTTTCCTCTTTCTTCTTGACAAAAGGCACTGATTTCTTTTGTGCCGAGGACCCCACTGTTGCACTCAAGGCTGTGAAGTCAAATATTAGACCGGTTCGGATCCCGTCCTCGACCCGGTCTGCCACTTGAACTAAATTCGAGAATGTGCCTGTAGTGTGTCCAACCAAATGAGTGTAAAAGGCATGCCCCAGTGTTGAGATAAATGTAGTGTTCATCTCCTGTTCAGTCATCGCGGGCCGTACTTGTGAAGCGGACTCCCGCCATCTCTGGGCATACTCTTTCACTGTCTCCTTGTGTTTCCTCGTCATCTTAGCCATATCGTTTCGATCCAGACCCACATCTGTATTGAACCGGTAATTGTGCCAGAACATTTCAGCCAAGTCCTGCCAACTCTTGATGAGTGTATGGTCCAATCCTGAGAACCACTTGAGAGCCGGTCCTGTTAAGCTTCTTTGGAAAAGTTGTACCAGCAATCTGTCATCTTGGCCATATTGGCACATTGACCCACAATACAATTTGAGGTGTGACAGAGGACACCCAACACCATTATATTTCTCGAATTCCGGGCATTTAAACTTAGCGGGCAGCTGTGCGTTGGGATAGAAGCATAGGTCCCTGAATCTTGTTCCTCCCAAAGTATTGGTGCCTTTCATCCGCCGCATTTCCTCCTGGAGAGATTCAATCTGTCGGGCCATTTTGTCGTCGGTAGCACTCTTAGCTTCAGGAGCCCTAAAGTCACACTCGTCATCTGGGATCATCACTGGAGGTGGTGGGTTCTGTGGTATATAGAGCGGAGGACCCTGATATATTGGCACAGTAGGAGGTGGGGTGGTTTGTTGTTCTGGTCGTATTTGCTCAGGGGGTTCGGGGTTTGACCCGGATGCTTGATGCTGAGTTGCCTGTGCTTGCAGAAAATTGGTGCTACTCAAGACAACCGCCAAGATTTGTTCTTGCCTTTTCGTTGTTTCTAACAGCTTTGCTATCATTGCATTAGCTTCGGCCAGTTCATTTGTAGCAGGTTGTGGTTCATCTGAGTTACTCATGGTTGATAAGGATGATCGGAGAAAGTATGGAGGCTTCTCAGGAAGTTTGTACTTTTTTCGTTTGGCCACCTGTGGGTACAGAAGACCAAGTGTTACTATCTTACTTACAAAAAGGAAAATGCATGATGTTTTATTAAGTCCGCTAATTATTATGGGATGGTACTCAAAAAGGGAAATTTAGTTATCTGAGTTTGAAAATACAGTTCGTCAGCGCGGAGCTGGATTGTTTTTAAGAGAAAATAATTACATCAGCATGAAGCTGGCATCGACACGGGATCGGTAAAACGGTTTTGAAAAGAAATTACATCAGCACGGAGCTGGCATCGACACGGAGTCGGTAAAACGGTTTGAAAATAAATTACATCAGCACGGAGCTGGCATCGACACGGAGTCGGTAAAATGGTTTGAAAAGAAATTACGTCAGCACGGAGCTGGCATCGACACGGAGTCGGTAAAACGGTTTGAAAATAAATTACATCAGCACGGAGCTGGCATCGACATGGAGTCGATAAAACGGTTTGAAAAGAAATTACATCAGCACGGAGCTGGCATCGACATGGAGTCGGTAAAACAGTTTGAAAAGAAATTACATCAGCACGGAGCTGGCATCGACACGGAGTCGGTAAAACGGTTTGAAAAGAAATTACATCAGCACGGAGCTGGCATCGACATGGAGTCGGTAAGGTATTTTGAAAAGAAATTACCTCAGCACGGAGCTGGCATCGACACGGAGTCGGGAAAACATTTTGAAAAGAAATTACATCAACACGGAGCTGGCATCGACACGGAGTCGGTAAGGTATTTTGAAAAGAAATTACCTCAGCACGGAGCTGGCATCGACACGGAGTCGGTAAGGTATTTTGAAAAGAAATTACCTCAGCACGGAGCTGGCATCGACACGGAGTCGGTAAAACATTTTTTTTTTTTTTTTTTTAAAGGTAATTTCATCAGCACGGGGCTGGCATCGGCACTGAGTCGGGAAGACATTTTGAAAAGAAATTTCTGAGATAAACTGAGTTAGAATAACCCCTATTTTTGGCAGCCCCCAATTCAGTTCTCTGAAATCATCGTCGGCCAGGCGGATCTCCAAGGAAGAGGCGGCGCACAATGGCACTCTTAAATCACCTTGTTCCTTGAATAGACGTAGTCTATCCCCCTCGTATCAACAGGGTAAGATCTTTCTAGGCACCGACTTTGATCAAGGACTGCAATTGGTGCTTTGTTAACATCTTTTTTATTTTTTATTTTTGTTTTTTATTTTTGTTTTTTATTTTTGTTTTTTTTTTTTTTGAAAAAGTAGAATGTGTTTGAGTTGATTGATTGGTTGTTATCTTTATTAGATCATAGATGGATCATGAACTTGATTCGATATGGGTCGTGAACTTGGTTTGTTGTGGATCTGAGTTGTGGACCCAGTTGACGTGGATCTGGGTCGTAGACCCAGTTTGATTGGATTTGGGTCGTGGACCCAGTTGACATGGATCTGGGTCGTGGACCCAGTTGATTGGATCTGGGTTGTGGACCCAGTTTGATTGGATTTGGGTCGTGGACCCAGTTGAAATGGATCTGGGTTGAGGACCCAGTTTGACATGGATCTGGGTCGTGGACCCAGTTTGGTTGGATCTGGGTCGTGGACCCAGTTTGACATGGATCCGGGTTGGGGACCCAGTTAGACATGGATCTAGGTTGAGAACCCAGTTTGAAATGGATCTGGGTCGTGGACCCAGTTGACATGGATCTGGGTTGGGAACCCAATTGGAAATGGATCTAGGTCGTGGACCCAGTTTGAAATGGATCTGGGTCGTGGACCCAGTTTGGTTGGATCTGGGTCGTGGACCCCTCTTGAAGTGAATACTCAATGAAGGAAAAGTTTGATTATGACCGAGATTGATAGTGAGCCGCGTTGGGGAAAATCCGTTTGGAGCGGGATCGATTATGAGTAGTAGGCCCTGAGTTTTATAATAAAGTAAATCATTTGATCGTTTTTAAGCTTTAAAACTCAAAATAAAAAAAACTTCGAGAAGAAAAGTTGTCAGGACTGACATAAGGAATACAATGAAAAAAAAAAAAATTTTTTTTTTTTGGGTCCGTTTTTCAAGCACGGACCTAACACATTTTGGCTGGTCCGTGCTTCAAGTACGGACCAGAACATCAAAATTTTTTTTTTTGTTTTTTTTGTTTTGGGTCCGTTTTTCATGCACGGACCTAACACTTTTTGGCTGGTCCGTGCTTCAAGTACGGACCAGAACATAAATTTTTTTTTTTTTACGGGTCCGTGCTTCATGCACGGACCTAAGAAAATTTGCCCAGTCCGTTTTCTAAGCACGGACTTGACAATATTTCTTGAGTCCGTGCTTCAAGCACGGACCAGAACCTTTTCTGGCCTTCCAACCGTGCTCTGTTTTTTATCCTCATCCCATTTTGGCCCAAAATTTCTGGGTTTTGAGGCACATAGCCTCTGTTTTTTGGCTTGGGCCACAAAAAATGTCACTTTTTTTTTTTTTTTTTTTGATGATGCAATTATAAATAAAATGACTTTCCCCTTTACCTAGGGGGACATAAAACAACATGTAAAACGGGAAACTTCCTAATATCTATACAACTTGCCATCGTGGGCTACAAGAAAAGAAATAAAATTACAACACATACACGTGGATGGATACGGAATTAAATTTTGGAAACCTTAGTGTCCTTTGTCTATTATTTGCGCTTTGATGCATGTGGCTTGTAGGTAGTTTTTCGGCTACCCATTCTTCAAACCTTGATGGACACCGAATTGCACACATCCTAGGTTGGTGAATGGGGTGGATGTTCTCCTCCCAACCACCCAAAATAGCGATCTCGGGGGCTTGAGAGTACCGGCATCCGGGGTTAGAAATTTAAAGAGGAGGGGGGTGGCTTATGCATAGGGGTGTGAGTCGCATGTGCATGTGCGTGCATTCTTTGAATTGTATCCATCCTTACATCCTTTGTCCAACAAAATAGAACACATATACAAAGCGTGAAATAAGTAAATATTACAAGCATTCTTCAATGAAAATAAGAATAGAAAAAAAGAGACATGAAAAATGTTAGAAGGTGAGCACAAATACGGAAACGAAAACACACATTTTTTTATTTTGTTTTTAGAAATAATGACCGAATCAAAAGAGGGTCGGACTCACTATTCTTGCCTCCCCAGTGGAGTCGCCAAGCTGTGGACACGGGATTTTAAACATTTTTAAAACATCCCTCCACTTTGGGGTGTTTTGGAGTCGCCACCATTCAAATTGGTAAGGGGGTGTGAATGGTCACCCGGATTTGTATTTTTTGAAAAATCATGTCATTTTGCCATTTTTTGTTAACTCTCGTAAGATAAGGTGTATGGTCCAACCTTTGATTCGAAGGTAAGGGGGTCCATTTATGGAGTAGGGAAGGTATTAGGCACCCTACTCCATCCACGTAATGTGGTAACCTCGGATTCGGTCATTTTTAAAATAAAAGAAAATAAATGAAAAATAATTTGATGTATGCCCTCAAGTGTGAGGGGCTTTGATATTGATTTAGTCCATTGAGGGCACCCTTATTGAAAAAGGGGCCCTTGAAGGACTCAAATCATTGTGGTGTGTGCAAAGTGTGGGAAAAGGGAAAGTAGAAGAGGGGATGTAGAGGGGGTGTTCCTTTTGTTGAACCCACCTTGTCCCAATCTTGATCTTCAAGTATGTCTTCCCTTGAGTTGACTTGGACTTGCTTGAGGTTGTAGAAGATTGAGTTGAGTTGAGAGTGAGGTGTTGAGAGTAGAGTAGAGTAGAGATTTGTAGTTTTGGAGGATTTTTTATCAAAATTTCATTAGTTAGTGTAGGAAGAGAATGGAAGGGTTTTTATAGAAGTTGGGAGGTATTTTAGGGGTATAATAGGGTGAGGATTTAGAATAGTGGATAATGACATGGGTTTTTTAGAGGAAAAGGGTATGAAATTTGAGATGAAAATGAGGGTATTTTTGTAATGATGGAAATGGGTTGTGTTTTAACCCAAATGGTTTGGATCTTACCCAAATCCATTTGGGTAGAGTGTTTGGTGGGGTGAGATGAGTGATGGTTGATGGGAGGAGTGGTGGTGTAAGGGAGTTGTTTGGAGAAGGAGTGTTGAGATGGTTGAAGAAGTATGGTGTTTGATTTGGAGAGATGAGTGGTGATTGGTTTGATTTTGAGAGGATTGAAGGGATGATGACATGTGGCAAATGGAGAAATGAAGAGATTGGTTGATTGATGATGGTGGTTAGATGATTAGAGATAAGAGTATGGGAGGTATGGGTTGAGGTATGGGTTGAGGTGATTTTATGGGAGTGTTTTAAGGGAAAGTGATGGATAGATATGGGTTGTGATGTGGGTGGTTAAAGAATGGGGGATAGGTTAGAGTGTATAGGGTATGGGTTGAGTTGTGGGTTGTTGATGATGAGAGGATGGGGAGTAGGTTAGGTTAGGGTAGGGTTATGGGTTGAGTTGTGGGTTGTTGGTGATAAGAGGATGGGGAATAGATTAGGTTAGGGTAGGGTTATGGGTTGAGTTGATTAGATGAGGGAGGTGGAAGAAGATGATGACATGTGTCATCTCTTGGTGATTGGTTTGATGTGATGATGATAGGTTGGATTGGATTTGGGTAGTGAAGTGGGCTTTGGGCTTTAGTGGTAGATTGGGTAGGGTTTTGGGCTTAGGTGATGGATTTGGGTTGGGTTGTAGAATAGGTGATGGATTTGGGTTGGGTTGTAGAATAGTGTTGAGTTGGGTTTATGTTGGATTGGGCTTAAGTTGGATTGGGTTTAAGTTGAATGGATTGGGTTGATTTTAAGGATGTATGAGAGTGGTGAGGTGTGCGGGTCCATGGGCCACGTAAATGGCCTCGAACATTTATTAATGGAAAATGCAATGGGTTTCGTGTAGGTTTGGGCTTCAGGGCCCATTCCAATTTTCGATTTTTTGGGGGCATCTTACGTCGAGGGCCCGCTCAAATTCGGGTGTCTACAATTGGGGCCACAAAAACTAAGCATTAAAGAATATGATATCCAAACTTTTACTGTTAACATCATCTCATCGTCAATTCATATGTCAATTTGAATCTTTCATTATTTAGGGATCATCAAAAAGTGAGCATTAATTGGATAAAAAATAAAAATAAATGAATAGATAAATAAAACAATACCCAAAATCCATATAAATAATCCACAATAAAAATAAAAATAAACAAATAAAATAAACTAAATAAAAAAAACTAAGTCGTTTTGGCAATGCTCTCATACTTGGGGCTTTTCAAGTTTGATCCTCAATGGTCCCCAGTGGAGTCGTCACTGAAAGAGCCCTCGATCCACGGGCTGCGCGGATCCGCTTTTGACCTTTGAGGTTTGGGAATCGCTACCTAGTTATTATGGTCTAGGAACCGAATATCAACTCTAAACGGATAAAAACAACTAATCTACTTAAAAAATAAAAAAACTGAGTTCAAGGATCAAATTACAGGGTTGGAAGGTGTTAGGCACCAACCCCGCCCGGCAAACGTCGGTTTCTACTATTTCCAAAGAAGACTACATTGCTAAAAGACCTAAAATAAATAAATAAAACAAATAAAAAAAAATATACCTATATGATTGCAATAATTTGTCTCCTCAGATCTGGTTGAATGGTTTTTCGTAAGATACTTCTCGCTTTGTTTCTATCGCTGGATCCGCTTCAAATTTCCAAGATGAAATACCTCCTTCTTAGATTCGAGTGTTTCCTAGATTTTTTGATGGATTTCTAGGTGTTTTATAAAGAATTTCTGGGAGTTTGTGAACAAAAACTAGGGTTTGGATGATAGGTAAGGGGTTAGGGCTTCAAAATCAAGATTTTGGGAAGGCTAGGAGGCTTTTTGACCTACTTTTTCTATGGTTTTCATTGACCTCCGAAATTAGGTTGTAGATGGTCTCTATTTATAGAGCTTTTTGGGTAGAGTTAGTGTTTAATTAGGTTTCTCTTAGATAAGATAAACTAGGGTTTTGACTTCAGTCATATGAGATTGACTTGATCTTTTTAGATTAGGGTTTTAATTAGGGTTTTGACTTAAGTCTTATGAGATTGACTTGGTTTCGTTAGATTAGAGTTTTAATTAGGGTTTTGACTTAAGTTAATTAGGGTTTTGACTTAAGTCTTATGAGATTGACTTGGTTTCTTTAGATTAGGATTTTAATTAGGGTTTTGACTTAAGTCTTATGAGATAGACTTGGTTTAGATTTTTAAATTAATTTTATTAAGGTTTTATTTTACGTTAATTAATATTTTATTTATTAATTTCGAAATTAAAAATTTTAAAAATTAGAAAATTACCGTTTGCCCTCGAAGAGAACTTTTGCGTTTCAAGTCAGTTTTCGATGTTTCGGGATGTTTTGGAATCGATTTTTCGTAAGGAATTTAATAATATTATTGGTTTGTGTCATTTATGAATTTTTTGACATGAAATGATCGCCTTATGAGGGGTATTTTCGTAATTTTATAGAATTTGGTGAAAATTAGTGAAATGATTTATTTGATTTCATTTTGTTGCTTTATGCATTCAATTGGGTTTTCCTAAGCGTAAGGGGGCTCTAAGGATGTTTTGATATTAGGGGTATTTTGATAATTTGATCGTTTTTTAGTGATTTTTATCGTAAAACTTCTTTTTGTCTGAAAAATAATGATTTATATATTTTTTGGGTCATATTTTCCTAGCGTAGCGTGGTTTCTAGAGTTTTTTTTTGCTTGAGATACCTCATGTGAATTTCTAAAACATATCTAGCAACAAAATAGAGCATTAGAATATTCATTCATAATTGGGAACCGTCGCAATCGGGTTGATAAGTTGATTAATCAAACGAGTACAAACATGGGGTGTTTACAGTTATGAAATATATCAACATTGGATTTCTCAAAATAGCTAGACGCCCAAAATGGATTTCTATTGAGGCAGCCATCACCATGAAAATGTATGACACAGATCGAGATCGATCCGAGAAATTATCATTCATACCCTCGACATTTCAAACTTCGACTCAATTTTCTATGCGGATTACTTAGGGTTCTATGTTATGTGGCGTGAAATGAAGTTTTTGAAATGAAAAATTCATTCCTTAAAGTGTGAATAAAAAATCAATCGTCAGAAGCAAATTTAATTTATCGTCATGAATTATTTGTGTTTTGATAAGAAAGTAAAGATGCAGGACATGCAAGTCGAAGATTTAGCCTTCAAAGAAAATTATAAATCTAACAGGGAAGGTCTTTTTATCACTAAGATAAAACTGTTCGCTATCCTCCTAGCATGAATGTGTAGAATGGAGATGCGCATTTTCGAAATCATCACTACACAATGGCACACACATGCACTCGTATTGCATTTGCATTAGTCAAGGAGAATTTTTCAAAATTCAAGGATCTAACATTTTTCCAAGGAAAGATTACCCTCAAGGATCTAGACGCTTCGACAAATTGTCGAATCAGGCTACAAAATGAACTGTCACTAGCTTTGGCATTCAGATGTCGCATTATCTACCATAATAGATTGGGCATCTAGTTTGCTTCCACCCTTTGCCAAAGAGGGCATCTGTAGACATCCCATTTTTTGAATATGCTTAATTTGACAATTCGTCACCCGGTTGTTGTGAATTTCTAATGATGAGCATAGAGAACTCGAAAGCTTATGAGTACTGCTTGATTCTTTCTGTTTCTAGTTTCTTTTCATCCCCCTACTCGTCACGACTCGACATAGAAGTTTACGCACGCTTAGGATCGCTACATCTTACGTCTGACTTAGTAAGTACGTACGCATAGGTTCGCTACACAGTTCGATAACTTAGAGACCTCGCTACACTAGAAAAATATGGATTTGAGACTTAGAAATAACCACACAGGGCCTAAAAGAAACCTCACGTTAAAATCCGTAAAAATCTATAAAAATTATAAAAAATGACAAAAATACCCTTCATAAATTTTGGACCTTCGTAAAATCTCGAAAGTACCTCCATTGCACTCAGTATATGATTTCGAGTCTAACGGAACCCAAATTGATGAAAACAAAGAAATTCGAGAAAAATTTGTAAAAACCACCAAAATGACGAAAATACCCCTCATAAATTTTGGACTCCCGAAAAATCTCGAAAGTACCTCCATTGCATTCAGAATATGATTTCGAGTCTAATGTGACCTAAATCAATGAAAACAGAGAAATTTTAAAAAAATCATAAAAGTGACTAAAATGCCCCTCAATATCCAACTTTAACATAGAGACCCTGATCCCTAGGAAAATCAAATTCAAACTAAAAATCAAAATAAAATTCAAATCGAAAATTAAACTAAAATTTAACTCAGAAATGAATTTAAAATTTACATCAAATTAAAACTGAAAATCAAAATAAAACTCAAATCGAAAATTAAACTAAAATTTAATCAAGAAACAAATTCAAAATTCAAATCAAATTTAAATCGAAAATCAAATTTAAATCTAACCAAAATGAAAAATAAAATCGAAAATCAAAATTAAAATTATTCAACAGATTAAATTAAAAATAAAAATAAAAATCAACCAACCAATAAATTCAAAACGGAACCCAACTAACTTCAAAATCAAACTCGTTCGACCGAATCAAATTTAAAATAAAATAAAAATCAAATTAAAATTCAAAATCAAATTTAAAAAGAAAATTCAAAATCAAATTATAATCAAACAAAAGTCAAATTAAAATCCAATTGATAAAGCAAAGTGAAAATTGAAATCCATCAAACTTTTAAATCAAAATCCAATTCATCGATTAACATTGAACTTAAAATCGATCAACCAAATTCAAAACTAAAATCGATCAATCGAATTCAAAATTAAATCAATCAACCAAAACTAAAATCCACTCGATCAAATTGAAATCTAAATCCGATTGAATTAAAATCGAGTTTCAACCGACCAATCAATTTGAAAATGGTCTATGAGAGGTCATTAAGGCGAGTAACGTGGGATCACACCCCCCATTCTCCAAAAATAAAAAAAATAAAAAATAAAAAAGAGAGAAAGAAAAAAATATGAGCACACATTTTCTTCTCCAACCCTCTTTTCCTCGTGTCCTCCATCTCCATCTCTCTAACTTCTCATAACTACCCATGTCCTACACCATCTCTCCCATTTCTCCATCTTTTATGTTTGATGGTAGAACCACCATAAAAAATGATCAAGGGGACCATTGAATGGAGGAGAAAAATATTTTTGGGGTTGCCCTTAAAAAAAACAACAACATTTTTTCCACCATTAAACCTGCAATCTTCTTCTTCCTTCTTGAAAAAAAAAAGTAACACCTTCTTCTCCATTAACGTCCTCAACTCCTTTCTCCCACGTTGGACGGTAACCCCACTCTTTCTTCTTTCCCATTTTAAAAAGAAAAATACCTGCAACAATCATTTTCTTTCATTAACATTTTTTCGCCCTCTTCAAATAAAAAAAAAAAAAAAGAAATAAAAAATAGAAGATACCCCTCAACCATCTTCTTTCTTTTACTTTTTCTATTCTTCTTCCTCTTCACTACATCCTTTTTTTCAACCATTCAAACAACAAAAAAAAAATACTGATTTTAGAGGAAGATTCACACAGCAAACTCGCAAGATCATGGCATTACTTATAAGCTATTTTGAGTTTTTGTTAAAGGAATCCAAGCGTCCGAATTCATTCGGCAAAGGTAATTTTTCTTTTATTTATTTACTTATTTATTTATTTTTGATTTCATAATTTTTTTATGTCCCCGAATGGATTCGTCGATTTTTAGTATATGTAGCACTAATAGCAATATTTGAGTTCTCAAAGTATTAATAGATCGATTCATTGATTTTTAATGTTGATAATCGATCAAATTAATACAAAATTGGAGAGCCGACTCATTGATTTTTTTTTAATCGGATCGAGTAATTGATTTTGTGATGATTCAACCCATTGATTGATAATTTAATTGGATCGACTCATTGATTTTGTGATGTTAATGGATCATCTCATTGATTGATAATATTATTAGATTGACTCGTTGATTTTGGTGCACGTGACGATTTCAAAAATCAAATTTCTTTAATCAAAATTATTGAGTCGACTCACTAATTTTTTGTGCATGTGGCATTAAAAGTCGATTTCATACTTTTCATGATGTAACCGAATCAATTAACTAATTGTTGAGTCGACTCGTTGATTTTGTGTACATTGGAAGCTTCAAATCAAAATTTTCTATGAAATGGACACGTGAGTCAACTAACTAATTTTGTGTATATTAAAAGTTTCAAATAAATTTTTTCTATTAAATGGGTACGTGAGTTAACTCACTGATTTTGTGTACATTGGAAGTTTAAAATTGAAAATTTCCATGAAATAGGGCACGTGAGTCAATTCATTGATTTTGTGTACATTGAAAATTTAAAATAGAAATTTTCTATGAAATTGGCACGTGAGTCAACTCACTGATTTTGTGTACATTGGAAGTTAAAAAATTGAAATTTTCTATGAAATGGGCACGTGAGTCAACTCACTGATTTTGAGTACATTGGAAGTTTGAAATAGAAATTTTCTATGAAATGGCCATGTGAGTTGACTCACTAATTTTAATACACGTGACAATTCAAAAATTGAATTTCTTTGATTAAAAATGTGTGAGTTGACTCACTAATTTTAATGCACATAATAATTTATAGAATCAAGATTTCTTTGATTAATAATTTATGAGTAAACTCACTGATTTTAGTACATGTGGCAATTCAAAAATCGAATTTCTTTCGTTAAAAATGTGTGAGTCTACTTACTGATTTTAATGCACGTGGCAACTCAAAAAATCAAGATTTCTTTGATTAATAATTTGTGGGTTAACTCATTGATTTTAATACATGCGGCCATTCAAAAAATCAAGATTTCATTGATTAAAATTGTTGAGCCGACTCACTGATTTTAATATATATGACAATTCAAAAATCAAAATTTCTTTGGTTAAAAATGTGTGAGTCGACTCATTGATTTTAATGCACGTGACAATTTAAAAATCGAATTTCTTTGATAACAAATGTGTGGGTCAACTCACTAATTTAGTGCACGTGACGATTTAAAAATCGAATTTTCTTTGATAGAATGTCGTCAATGAGCTAATTCATTAATTTTGTGTACATAACATTAATAATTGATTTCACATTCTTCCAAATGTGATTGAATCGATTCACTAAATTTTGGTTCCATGTAAATCATATTAAATCATTGGATTCCACTACACGATATTCAAGAAACCATGTAATTATTTTAGTCGTAGGATTTGTTTAGTAAATCCAATACGATTTGATGATGATTGGACCCTAGTTTGACCTTTAGTCTTTGAATGTTGACCGTAGGATATTTTTAGATTGCAGTAGAGACTGATCATCTTAATCAGGCGGGTTCAATGTCTAACACCTTCCGAAACCCGTAAGCTAACCCCTTACCCATTATTCGTAGATCAACCCGATCCATTTATCTATGGTTCCTAGACCTAAACTAGGTGGCGACTCCTTATTCTTTAAAAATCTTCGATTTGCATAATCGGACCCCTATTCCCTATTTAGCGGCTGTGGGGGGTCGAGGCGATTTTACTTATCAACTAAGAAGCCAATCTTGAATAAATGAATTATATGCAAGGAGCAAGAGTAGTATCCCTACTAGTTAAAATGATCAGAGCAGAAAAATAGGACCTTGAGCAAGAAAATCACTCTAGACATCTCCATCATAGTTTTTACAAGCCCACACATATCTGCCTTCACTTTTTAGTGCATAAGCCACCATGTCATTGATCTGCCGATGTTCATACTTGAATCTCAAAGAATCGATCTTTTATCAACCATTTCAATTTTCAAAATATGTTAACAATATAAGCAAATGGACTACAGTTCGTCGAAGGTGCACACTTGAATGCTCTTCAAATTTTGGTTTCCATTTCTCTTCATAAACCTCTTGAAAGATATCCTTCAACCTGTAATGGTCCCATGATAATAGTTTAATCCTTATGGATTGCAAATTTGCTAATTGACTAAAATTTCTGACTACATCATAGGCATAAGAATGAGCTCTATCCCTAGTGAAAGCTTATGGTTACCTCCCATTGTATTTCTTTAGGATTGTGTTTTTAGTGCTCAAGTAAAGCGGCCATTTTTTTGCAAATGCCATTGCCATTGATGATTCGGCGAAAGCTCGAATCGTGTTTTTACACAAGACTTCTTAAAATTGTGAGAAAGTATATCATGATTCACCTCTCCATTCAAAAGGTTAAATCAAACAAACCTCATCAACATCGTACATGGCCAATGCAATTCCAGGACCTTTGAAATCATGAACATCAAGCACCACTGCCATGCCCCCCTCATGTGGGACTGGTAAGAGCAAAGATGATAGAAGACAACACGGAAAACAATAAATTATTTGATACATTGAAAATTTTTAATAGTTTCAGAGAGCATCTAAAAAGTTAAAATCCGCTTACCAAAGACCATCTTAAGCTTCCTGATCCTGTAATGATCATATTAGTTTAAATAAGTTGAGGAGCAACCAAGGTTTAAAATCTCATCTTGGGGCAATATTTTGGTGAATTCTTAGACAGTCTGAAACATCCAGCATTTCAGGGGTCAAGTTTTTTGTTCCAGTGTCAACCAAACAGTAATTTCTAGGATAACACATTATGAAATTTGTACAAAATAAAATTTTAAAACTTTAATTGATTTTTAGCAGAAAATTGAAAGAATAAATATGGTAAAGATTTGCACATTTATTTAGATAAAAGCAATATCCAGATCACTTAAATGCACTGCAAACCAAGAAACTGTTTCCATTTTAAGTTCTAATAATCACAAAAGTGCGGATCGTATGCACCCAGGGTGGAGGATTGAAACCCTTCTCCCACACCTCAACATATGCCACGTAATAATCCAAGGAAATTTTAAAAATGAGATATTTTAGGCACTAATTCCTTGAATTTTGGCTTACATGGCACGTATTGAGCTGTGGGTCCTCCACCCTGCATACAATCTGGACTCTAATTACAATTATAAGATAATTCAAAAAACAATGTGCAAAAAAAGTTAAAAGATAATTTAACTTGCAAAAAAAAACTTATAAGATAATTCAAGAACCCAACTTTGTGATCATGGAAACACCTAATTAATTGATGAAATTAAGGTGAAATTTGTTGTAGAAAATCGTAAACAAAGATAACTAACAGAAAAATCACTTAAAGGTAATATTTTGGTAAATTCCAAGACAATTTGCAACATTCAATGTTTCCGGGTCAACTTTTTCTTCCGGTGTCAACCCAAGATGTAATTTCTAGGAGGACAAAAAAATTCTGAATCTTTAAAACTCTAATTGATTTTAAGCAGAATACTTAAAAGAACAAATATAGTAAAGATTTGCAAATTTCATATAAAAACAACATTCAGATCTCTTAAATGCACTGCAAACCAATAAATTCTGTCCATTTTAAGTTCTAATAATTACAATTATAAGATAATTTAAGAACACGAATTTGTGATCATGGAAACACCTAATTAATTGATGAAATTAAGCTGAAATTATATTTAAAAGAACAAATATAGTAAAGATTTGCACGTTTCAGATAAAAACAACATCCAGATCACTTAAATGTGCTGCAAACCAATAAATCATCTCTTTTTTATTTTTTACAATATTCAAGAATTCGACTTTGTGATCATGAAAACACCTAATTAATTGATTAAGCTGAAGTTATATTTAAAAGATTGCACTACAACAAATATGAAAATTAGGAACGGTTTATAACCGTTCCTAATCCAGTATGAAACGGTCTCCAGAGCGTCTCTAATTGAGGCGTCGTTAAGGAGTTTAAACGGCTCTATATTTCAAGATTTGGAACGGTTTTTAACCGTTCCAGATTCCGTACGTTTGGAACGGCTTAAAACCGTTCCAAATCTGGAAACACTAGCAGAAAAAAAATTCTTAGACATCGATTTAAAATCCGATGTCTGTAAAACTGATGTTCTAACTGTGAGACTTTAGACATCGGTTACAAACCGATGTCAAAAGTTGCATAAACCGATATCTAAACGTTTTTTAAAAAAAAATTAATTTTTAAATTCTAAAGCATTTGGAAATAAGGAGTATATACCATCTGAGATGAGTTTTACACCTCATAAGCTAAAGATGGTCTTTGAGTTTTAGCATTCTAAAGCATATGTTGGGACCCACAACAAAGAGAATGAATACCAACATAAATAATAATGAAAGTGCCATTATGACGAATTCAGTACTTGAAAAGTTGAAACATATTCAACTATGAAATGTTGTTCATAGTTTGAAAGAAACTAATGGGATATATGGTGTTATGATGCATGAATGCCTCCACAAAAAATCTTGATGATGCAATGAAGTATGAAATTGGATGTCAAACAAACCGATGCAGCCGTGTTATAATTGTCATTCTGCAAAATCGCATTGGCATTTTTCCTTGATTTCTTGAGATAGGTGTTAAGTAGAGAAACCAGAGGAAAGCGTTCAGTTAAACCAGACTTGTATGCAAAATATACAGCCTCAGTCACCTTGCCACTCTTCCCTAATTCATCAATTAAATCTGCAGGAAAAGATAGTAACTTTAATCGAGAGTAGATATAAACAATGAGAAAATGGCCTATATTGGGAACTCAAGACCAGCAGTTTAATTAAGCCATGGTATCCTGACATGACCAATAAAGAGCACATGAAAATCCAATTGTACGAACACCCATTAGCAAGGGCAACACATTTTGGTAGGTTTTAGATAAATGGAATGTAGGAAAACAGAAAATTGGCAAAAATAACTGTTATTGGTGTTCAAGACTACAAAATCTAACAGGTAAAACTAACAGACGACAATATAAACAAATGATTAAATAAAACATAGGGAAAATGACCTCTAATCTTCGTTTTAAAACAAAGTTGTTTAAATCTTACTTCTTGATCCTTGAATCTTCATTCTTACTTCTTGAACTTTAGCTAATGATTTAGTGGGTAGACACGTAGAAAATGTAGTTAAATTGTAAGAAAAAAAAAAGGTTAAAATGAGAGTAGTGTGTATGGTGTTATAAGGATTGGGTATTTATAGAAATAAAAGTTCTACAAAAATTTAAAAAAAGGAAAAGCAAAAGAAAAAGAAAAAGCTTTTGCCCAATGGTCGAAAATTTGAACATTGGATCATATGTGATCACATATTGCAATATGTAATGTCAATACTCTCAAGATTCCAGTAATAACAGGCGAGTCTAGATGCAATTTAAAGTTAAAAAACAACCCAATATGTCAATACTCTCAAGATTCCAGTAATAGCAGAGATGCAGTAAAAAGAAACAAAACAACAAAACAGATCAAAATGCTGGCCCAGAAGAAAACTTATAAAAAGCACTTGCCTGGAAAAAAGGAAGCAATGCTTCCTCGGCAATAGCATGCCCTCCAAAATCATTACTCATTGGCGGCACTTTTGATCCATCTAAATCATGAGAAAGACTTGGTAACTAGTCAACTGTTGAGCTCCTTCTCCCAAAGAAGCTAACGAGAAAATCAAGTCGGTCTTGATCAAGATCTAATAGCATAGGAAGGAATGCTAAACGTAACCTGTAAGAAGGAAAAAAAAAAAGGAAAAGGGGGAAATTTTTTTAGCAACATTACTCCCATTGGTTTATGGTTCAAACAAAACATTAAAGTGAAAGTGGAAGTTTTTCCATAAGATAATGCAACAACAAAGCCTTAACATATACTTTGTCACATGATTTTGCACTTTCCACATCCAAAGTTCCTAACATATAACTTACTTCTGTAGAAGATATTAAATTCAGTTAGCCTAGAGATGGAATATTTCAATTAATGTCGAAACCAATACAGACCATCATGAACTCGTTACTATTGCTGATATTAACTTACTTCCCCTGCATCATTTCCCAATGGAATGACAGATTTTAGGGGGCTCCCTAAGAAGGTGGGCGCCAGACTGCCCACTTAACTCTGTGAGTGGTATGCAATGGAGCCTAAAGGTTGCTTTCGCAGGTTGCACATCATCCCATGTATGGCAAGAAGAGCTGACACCACAATAAAGACCATCATGAACTCGTAAATTCTATTTTCCTTACCCAAACCAAATAAGAAAAGTAAGAAATATACAATGTGGGCTGGAACCACTATGGGTGATGCAACTTTGCCTCTATCCTCTTATTTACTAGAGAGTAAATGTGGCCACCAACTAGGGCCATCCCATCCCTAACTCCAAAATCAAAACAGATTGATAATCCTTGCATCCCAATAAGCGAGCAAGGGTCATCTGGTATGTATATCTTTTAAGTTATGACCATGCTATGTTTTCTTAAAAAGTCAATGATAATAGCTCTGTACCACTAACAATGCCTCACAAAAATGGCAAGTTTTGTAACAGTTGTCACACATCCTTGAGCTTGGCGTGATTGAAGAGTTTCTGCCAAAAGTAAATGCAAAAAGAGGGTTTAAATATGTTGGCAAGAAAAAAAAAAGATATAACAGGTACCAATGCAATCTTGTAGAGGCTCAGCAAAATGGCAGAAAAAAACACTTCGACGACACTCCCTTCTGGAATTCCATAGAGAAAAATGGAACTTAAAAGCTTATATTGAAGAAAAAAAATTCATGTGCAGATTATTGGTTAATGGACAAGTATTAGATAGAGGAGCAATACTCACATCAGTACAAGATGATTGAAAAGATCTCACATGCCTTTTCCATACATGAGGCACACATCCAAGGTTGCCATTCAAGATCATACTGATCTTTGTATACAATTGACCATATGTGCTGGAAAGAAGCATAATCTGTAATTACTGCTTCTTAGAACAGTCGACTAGTTTGCTTTGACTATGGCATTGACAGTGTATAAAATTATTAGATTATCTGTTCAAGGCCAATAAAAGAACACCAAACAAACTATACATTTCAAGGATCAAAGCCAAATACAGTCGTTTGAAATCAGTAAATGCATTAATTTCCATGCATCTAAAGATATTGATTAGCAAAAAAGAAAAATAAAAAATGAATTTTGAAAGTCACATTTTGCCATAGCCCCTACTATACCTCAATAGCCGCAACCATGCCAATGACTTAGGTAGTGTTTGGGAATATGTTCTCCCTCGCTTTTGTTCGTAAAACCTGCTTTACGTTTTCTTTTGATCCTTAAAACCAGTCCCTTGGCATATAATTTAAGTATACACATCCTCAACCAATCAAGATTGCTGGTGTATTGAAGAAGCTAGAACATAATGGGGTACCCCGAACTCACACGGGAGACCTCAGTGTGTTAGGATTAGTCAAGCATCCACCTTAATATCTAAAACAAGGATAACACCAACAACATTTAAAAAAAAGAAATAAATAAAATTAAAATCATAGTTTTTAGTAGATTATTACCTAAGATCCTACCAATTGGGTGTGAAAGTTGGATTAACAATTGTTGATAATTCTTTTTTCCACCATTGGTGAAGGGAACTTTTTTTCCCAACCTAAACAAGTATATTACATAACATAGCAGAAACTCCAATTAAAGTAATGTTCATAATTTGTAATACACTCATAAAAAATTGAAAGTCAATCTACTCAATAACCTTACCTGAACATACCAATGAAACAGTTGGTAGAAAAAAATTATATACTAGAAGCAAAAGTTGAACATGTTAAACTGACCAAACATCCCACTTGTTACAAAATGACATTTTAAGACACTGACCTTGAAATAAGTGTAAAACAATATAATGGCACGATAAAAGTGTAAACTGTAGAGTCAGATCAAAATGGAAATAATTTCAACTCTCATATGAACATTCTAGATGATTTGCTTAGAAGTAATTAGCAGTTTAAGAATCATACTATGTCGTGGGTTTGATGCATATGAGGGGCATGAATCCTTTCGAACCTTTGTAAGAATAACTACTGTAATCCAGAAGCATCCCTTGCTTATCTACAATAACAATAGCAGCAGTGCTGGGTTTTGTAAGGCCAAGCCTTAAACAAGTTATAGAACTCTTCAAAATGAAACTAAAATTATGTGATTTTTAACATGGAACAAGTGCAGAGAGCAAAGAAGTATATTAGTGGTCATATTGGTGGAGGACATAATAATTGAAAAATAGAAAACCTAAGTGTAGAATTCCAAATCTTAATAGACCAAAACAATAAAAAGAACCATAAGAAACGCAATATTCCAACTAAATTAGAGCAATACTGAACTTCTTAATCAACAGAACCACAAGAAAAATTAAAATAAAAGCCAGTATAACTCAAAACCATGCAACTAAGTAATTCAACCAATTTGAGAACAACACTAAAAAACCAAATCAATAAACAAAGGAAATCCAGTAAAATTCAATATGATTCTTACTAAACTTAGTAGGGCAGAACCACAAATCTTAACAAATCCAATTGGAAAAAAAAAAGAATCAAAAGAAACCTAGAACATCCTATGAAGGGGAAGAAAACTCTATACCAAAGACAACAAAAGAAACAAATAAACCCATAGACTTCTGCAACCCATTGTATTCTAACATTACAAGGTCTAGGAGCAAGAAATAGTTGATGAAACAAAAACTACTACTGGCAAATCTTCCTTCAAATCTGTCCATTAAAAATAAAGAATGAAATAGAAATATGTGTTAAAGTTGAAAAAATAGCAATTTCTAGCTAGGAAATGAAGAAAAAAGAGGGGGCTTTGTATAGGTCTTACAGGTTTACCTTCATTCGATCTTATTTTTGGCTTCAATGATTGGAACTTTATCATTGATGATGAAATGAAAATAGCGATGAAGAATAGAGAACTCGGGATGAAGAACGAAAAAATTGAGATAAAGAACGAAGATCAGGAAGCAAGATTTAGGCGAAAAGATCGAAGATGAGAGAAACGAGCTTTAGGGTTGGTGAAAATCAAAATCGAAGATCAAAAATGAAGAAGGGTGAAACAACTAAGCATTAGGGATCAAAATTAAAGATCGAAGAAGTTTTTGCTATCTTTTTTCGTGATTTAAATCGAGAAGATTGAAGATGATGAAGAAAGGAGAAATCTTGAGCTTTAGGGCTCGTCAAAGATCGTAGATGATGAAGAAGGCAAAAGGGCTTGTAGAAGATCGAAGATGTTAAGAAAGGAGAAAACTCGAGCTTCAATTTCTTTGTTCCTTTCGAGAAATCAAAGAATTTGAGCTCTTAACCTATTCTCAATTTGTTCTCTGATGAAAAAACCCATTTGAATTTGAGAAGGATTTTTTTAAACTGAAACGGCTTTGCAAATGTGAAACGGCCTAAGACCGTTTTGATTCTGAAACGGCTTAAATCCGTTTTAAACACTCGTTCCTATTTCGCAATTTTCTTGTAGTGTCAAATATAGTAAAGATTTGTACATTTCAGATTAAAACAACATTCAGGTCACTTAAATGCATTGCAAACCAATAAATCACTCTCCCGTTTTTAAGTTCTAATATTCAAGAATTCGACTTTGTGATCATGGAAATACCCAATTAATTGATGAAATTAAGCTGAAATTTATTACAGAAAATCAGAAACAAAGATAACTAACAGAAAAAGTGAAAGAGAGAATAAAGATGAATTATTAATTACTCGATCTAGGGCACGTAGAATGTTGAGGCCAGAGATGATGAAGTAGGCGAGAGTGAGACGATTGATATCTTGTTCAGAATCAGAAATTATAAAATAAATTGAAGCGAAGCACGATTCGATTACATACCTGCTCCGTGTTCAACTCGGCATGATCCATGTACGTCTAGCTCCAGGAAGAAAGATCAAAAACAATTATCTTCAAATCTCTACAACTAATCATCCACATCATCAAAAAAATTGAAAATTTGGGGAAAATTAGGTCGATCGAGGGAGCGACTGAGAGAGAGAGAGAGAGAAAGAGAGAGTGACTGAGAGAGATAGAGAGAGAAAGAGATCGACTGAGAGAGTGGTTCGTTCCCAATAATGAGATGGGAAATGGGATGTTTAAAACAGGATTAAAACGGCTTTAATAGGTAAAACGATTTAAATCCGTTTTTAATTAGAAAAAAATCCGTTTTATAATTTGGTTCCTGATTCACTGTTTTCTTGTAGTGTGAAATTGTTTCTTCCTATGAAGCCAAACCCCGAACCATTCGAAGATCAAGAGCCATCCGTGTTTATCTTAACAACATTTTCCTCTGGCATTTTCCAAAATAAATGTTTTTTAGGTGGATTCATAATCGAGATACAGCAACTTCAGTTCTGAAGTATTTGGGCTCGAACTGATAAAGTATCATCATCAATGACGATCCCATCGAATTGATTTTTGATAGCTTCTCCCACTTGTTTCAGCACTATTGTCTGTGGTGACGTACTTTCCTCAAATAATCTGTTGTTCCTCTCTTTCCAACTGAAATAAATTATAGCAAAAAAGGTAGGAAACAACATTTGCGAAATATGTTTACTTGGTAACCAAATACTAGTAATCACTTGAATTTCTTCCATCACTAACCCGGATCCCTCCCTAATGATGCCAAAGCTCCTCAAGCATTGATTCCAAGACCCATCTTGTAAAGGAAAATCCAAAAAACAAATGATCATTTGTCTCTTAATTCACAAAGCATAATAGGCATCGTGACACCCATTGGAATCCTCTTTTATTCAGATTTTCAATTGTAGAGAGCTTCCTTTGCACAACAAGCCAAGCAATGAGTGAGAATCTAGGAATACCTTTCTTACTCCAAATGATTCTTCTCGAACCCATTGATTCATTACCTTCAAATAATGACAGATAAGCTGATTTTGAAGTGAATTTCCCACTCGGATTTAAGCACCAAATGATCTTATCATCCATCAATCTCTTGAGGACATGTTTAGATGTTATTAAGTCAATGACTGCTTGCATTTGATCATTATACGGTCTTGGAAAAACCCAGTTGCAGTCCGAAACAAAATCTCTAATTTTTGCACTTAGATGACTATCGAATTGATTAATAATTCAATTGCCAAATCTTATGATAGTACTCACTTCATCTATCCAAGGATCACTCTATATTAATGTATTTTCTCCATTTCCAACTAAGAACCGGATATGTTTTCTAACAAAATCTCACTTTCAAAATGCCTCCCCAAGCCCAAGAAGCATTATTTGGAACTTAACATCCCCAAATATCTCCATTTCGCATGTATCTATCATTCATCCAAGCAGCCCATATAGTCTCATTTTCCACCATTCTCCAATAAAATTTAGCCATGCCAATTTTGTTTATATCCCTAAGCAGTTGAATGCCAAGACCCCCTTTATCATAAGGCTTACACACCCTTACTCAACTTATTGGATGAATAGAACAGACAAGTGAAGGGCCACTCCAAAGAAAATTATTCATAATATTTTCTATTTATTTCAAAACACTCACCGGAATATTGAAAGATGCAGACTAATAGATTTGAAAACTAGAAAGGACAGATTTGATTAATTTTAATCTACCCGCATAAGACAAAAGATTCGCTTTCTAGCCCTCAACCCTTTTAGAAACTCTATAAATTATAGGTTGACAAAGAGAACGAGGAAGTCTAGTTGAAAATAAAGGAAGGCCTAAATATTTAATAGGGAGAGTATCTTTCCTAAATCCAAGAGTTGACAGAACGTAATCCTGATTTTTGCATGATGCACTAAAAAAAATGTGACTTTTAGCATCATTAACTTGAAGACCAGAGATGTTATAAAAAAGATTTAACACCTCTCAAATGGAAAAATGGATATTCTATCATTTTGAGAAAAAATTAAGAACATCATTAGCAAAAAACAAATGGGAAACACTTGATACTCCCATAATCTTAGGAATCTTCAAAGAATTGGATGAAACTTTTTTTTAAATTAAGAATGCAAGAAAATGCTTCCATAATCAAAAACTGAAAAGATAGGGAGATGAAGGATCACCCTGTCTAAGCCCTCATTCACTTCTAAAAAAGTCATGAGAAGATCCATTTATAAGGATAGAAAAACTCAGAGTAGACACACATTCCATAACGCGATCTATCCAAAAAAGGGGACAACCTAATTGAATAATAACATATTTCAAAAATCCCCAATTAGCACAATCGTATTCTTTTCTAATGTCAATTTTGGCATGAAAAGACTTAAGAGATTTGAAATGATAGTAATTATGGACCATTTCATGAGCTAGAAGGATACTATCTTGAATTTTCCTACCCTTCACAAAGGCCTATTGATGAGGAGAAATTATAGAGGGTAAACAAACGGCTAATCTATTAGCCAAGATTTTGGAAATATTCTTATAAATGAAATTACAAAGGGCGATAAGTCTAAACTTTTCAAGTCTATTGGCATTTTCTTCCTTAGGGATTAAATAAAGTAATGTGGCATTGACTTCTTTCATCAACTTCCCGTGTTTTAAAAAATCCAACACTGCTTCACAAACATCCTCACCAACAATCTCCCAGTAAAAGGTGAAAAACTCAACACCAAATCCTTTCGGCTTCGGAGGCTTATTTCTTGGTGGATAAAAAATAACAGATTTTATCTCCTCCTTATTCACAAGATTTGATAAAATTTGCACATGATCCTCCAAAAATTTAGAAATAAAAGGGACTTGCATACACACAAAAGGGGTAGAATTCTGAAACATTGTTGAAAAGAATTTTGTAGCCCATGCTCCGATATTGACTTCATTTTTTAGAAAATCTCCTTGATCCGTTTCTAGTTCCATAATACCATTCTTCGCAATATTCGTAGCCACCGAGTTATAAAAAAATCTTGTATTTCTGTCACCTTCTCTAAGCCATTGAACTCTTGATTTTTGTCTATAAAAACTTTCTTCACTATCAACTTCCGCATTATAGACCCTCATAGCCACCTCTTAAACCTAAATATTTCTATCCAATGGCCGCTTTTGAATTTGTTCTTGGATCCGAAACAAATTCTCTTTAGCTTTATCTTTATAGCTATGAAGAGAATCGAAGTAGTTCCAGTTCCAAGCTTTAATGGAACTCTTGACTGCTCTAAATTTTCAGGTTAGGTTGAACATTGGTGTACCAAGAACTTCTTGATTCCAAGCATTAGACACCACCTCTTTCAATCTCGGTTTACCTAGCCACAAGGGAAAAAAATTAAAAACCTTTGGGCCTCTAGAAGTATTACTCGGAAAGACAAATTTGAATAAAGCATGATCTGACGCCCTGCACGACAAATAATTAATAAACATTTGAGGAATTTAACCAACCTAGCCAAATTAATTAATGTCCTATCCAACTTGCAGAGAATATGTCGAGATCTCACCGATTTATTACTCCAAGAGAACCAATCATTATTAGTCTTTAAATCCTGAAACCAATCCAATTTATACAGGAATTAAAATCTAGCATTATACGAATTGCTGCAAGACGACCCCCCACTTTTTTTTCCTGAAATTTGACCGTGTTAAAATCACCCAAAATAATCCACTAATCCATCGTAGATATTTGAAAGAAAAATTACACACAGAAAGTATGGTAGATTCTATAATCTTCTCACAAAGAAGGAGAATGAAGAATCTATAGAAATACTGAATTTTCTTGATAATTCTTGGATGAATATTACAAAAGTCCCAATAGGGTATTTATAGGCATTACATCAACCAAGATATATGAAATCTACCTAATATAAATATTCTAGAATATCCTAATTGATATATTCTAAATATCAATATATATTCTAGAATATCCTTCATCACAACCTTCCATTTGTGTAAGATACACTAACAATGATACAATGTATCTCATGCATTTTAATACAGTGTATCTTATTCTCTAATAGAATCTTCCTAAACTTTTCTTTTGATAATTTCTCTCTCTAAAAAATTCAAAACTTCTCTCTCCTCAGGATTCTTGTGGATTTATTAGTCAAACTCATTTATTTGGGTGTCGAGCCTAATATTTAATATGGATCACTTGAAATTATTGGATCATGAATTTTATCTGTGAAAATCCAAAACTCAATCTTTAGAAGACTTATTTCCAATAAGCGAAGCTCAATTTAGCTGTCTGAATCCATTTGTACCTTCTAAGGACTTTATTTTAATTTATAAAATTTGTGAGCACTTTAAAAAAATTTCAATATCCACAAATTCCTCCTTCAAGGATTTGTTGTTGAAAGCAAAGTTGAATACGGTGCGTCCTTGAAGATTTGATGAAGATTTTTATGGTGCTTTCATTTTCATACTCGACAAATCACTTTTTCATAATGTATTTGGTGAGTTCGAAAGACTTGAGTCTAGCCACGTGTCTCTTTACCTTCTGTTTTGGAGTGCTCTCCATAGGACCATGTTCTTTTCGTCCTTTAGAAATTGATTTCTTCCACAGTAGAATTGGAAACGTCTTTGAATAATGATGTTGGGTTTTAGGTTTGGTTTCGGGCTACACCAATCAAAGCTAAGTTTTATTATCCCCCAAAACATTTAAGTTCAAGAATCTGGTGCATTTGAGATGCATGGGATCAAAATTTACTTCTATGCATTCTCATCCACATAATCATTGATGAAAAGGGATGCATGGGATCAAAACTTACTTCTATGCATTCTCATCCACATAATCATTGATGAAAGGGTTTACCTTCAACGTTACTTCAAAAAGAACTTCAACCAAGTCTTTAAATAACTCAATGAGTTCAGTAAGAAGCTTTCATTGCATGTGGCACCAAGTTGGGCGTATGTGAGAAGGATGGAAGCAAACCCATGTTTTTTATTATTTCCACGGGTGCGAGAAGATTTACATGTAAAAATCACCTGGGCAAGGCTATGAAGAATATTTGTTGGATGAACTTAAAGTTGGGCCATAAGGATTTAGGCTACAAGGGAAGTAGGCTTAGACGATGGTTTTGTGGCCCAATAGGCCTGAGCTGGGCTTGTGGAATGGGTTGAATAAGCTACGAAGAATTGGTTTTCGCTGAAACGTGTCTAGGAGGATTACCTTTTACTTGGTCACTTTTGCTTTAAAGGTAAATTCCACAAAAGGTGATAATTTTCTGTTTTTTATTATCAAACAAGGCAGGTAAAAGGGCGTTTGGACGGGTGTTACGTATTAGAGTTCTACTCCAACTGAAACAAAACAGAGGCCAAATCTTCAACTCCAACCCAAACATGTTAGTGTCCTTTCAATGTAAATTTGATCATCTCCTCACTCTAAATTGCATCTCATGGCTAAAGTTCTGAAATATATCTTGGGCGAGCTTGAAGTTTTCAGCCACAAAGGAACGCCATTCAACAATCTCTCCTTTCAATAAAATTTCTAAAGGCACACCGTGGATCTGGGTCAATGACCGTTCCGATTTTTAAAATATTATGACTAATGATTTTTGAACTCAACCAGAAAGCATGACTCAAAATTCACCGTCCTGTCATGCATAAACAACTGTAGATTCTTTTACTCGGGATATACAATTGCAGATGGCAGTTCGGTTGTGTATCCCAAGGGACAGAATCTACTGTTCTTTGTCCATGCCACGTCGGTTAGTTTTCGAGCCACCCTGTGAGATTGAGTTAAAAAATAAGCTCTCTTTATTGGCTGAAATGATAGACATACCTTTTTGTCGTGGTTCTTGTTGCGGAAGAAGTGAAGGAAGAACAAACAAGTCGGTTTCACTCACGGGGTAGCCGGACGGATTAAACATTGATCCAGTACCCCAAAGGATGCATCCAATCCCATTATCGTTAAAATTAGTGAAAGCAACACAACAGCAGTTGCTCCAGCACTTGGTATCACAGTCACTGATACCCAGACTTGGATCTTCCATGTTCAAAATATTATTACCCAACATTTCACCTAACGGTTGTTCCACGAATTGTTGGTCATCAAGAGCTCTTCTGCACACTAATGGCTTGTGACCCACACACCCATAAGAGAAAGAAGAATATGATGAACTTTCACATGTAATCAAATACTCACACCCATGATTGGTGGTGACATGCCCTCGTGAATCCATCACCATAATAACAGAGGAAGAATCATTATTCATCTTTGTAGAAGAAATACTGAAGTACTTCTCGTCCTTATTGGAAACGAAGCTGAAGTTGAGGTTTTTGTCAACAATTCATCATGTATATTGTTGAAATTACTTCCATTCCAGATAACACTCCTCCAGTATACCTCACCTTGTCGTGAGATGATCAACTGGTTTGTATCATTGTGTCCAATTGTAGAGTGATTTATGAAGTTACTTCCATGGGGTTGATCCCATGGTAAGAATGTAACTTATGAAGTTACTTCCATCCAAACTAGTTCAAATAAAACTTTTGACTTGATCCATTGTGATATATGGGGTCCCTTCATTGTTGTTTCCTACTCTGGTTTCAAATATTTCCTTATTATAATTGATGACTATACACGTTGTACTTGGGTATACATTCTCAAGATGAAATCTGAATCTCAAATATTTCTGTAAAATGGTAGAAACACAGTTTAGTACTCCTACTAAAATAGTAAGGTCAGACAATGGACCTGAATTCCTTTTTAATTCAATTCTATAATGACAATGACATTATACATCAAAGAAATTGTGTGAAAACTCCACAACAAAATGGAGTTATGGAAAGGAAACATCAACATTTATTAAACACTGCCAGGGCCTTAATGTTTCAAGCAAACATGCCTTTAATCTTTGGAGTGACTGTGTATTAACTGCATCACACATTATAAATACAATTCCTACTCCTCTTCTCAAAATCAAAACACCATTCAAAATGCTATTTGATAAACCACCTAATCTTTCTCTCCTCAGAGTGTTTGGTTGTCTTTGCTTTCCACCAACACTCACAAATTATAGACATAAATTTGACCCGAGGGCTACAAAATGTCTATTCTTAGGTTATCCTTCTGACATAAAAGGCTATAAAAAAATGGACCTTAACACAAATAAGGTATTCATCTCAAGAAATGTTGTTTTTTCTGAAAATGTCTTTCCTTTCAAGGCTTTTCCATCTAATCTTGAAACACATACCTTCTTATTTCCTCCAACAGATTTTGCTTCTGATTTCTGCTTTCATTCTTCTGATATTCATTCTTATGATATTCATTTTGATCAAAATCTACCTTCACATCAGAACCTTAATTCAGATCAGAATATTACATCAAATCAACACCTCATCTCAGATCAGAATCTTACAAACCATCAACTATCTTTGAACAATGAATTTGTTCCTCAAATAGTCTCACAACCTCTTCGAAAATCTTCAAGAATTAAACAAATGCCCACTTACTTGTAGGATTACTATTGTGGTACTGCTTCACAGGTTCCAAATGTAACTCACTCATTTGCTATTGTTGATTGCTCTCCTAACAAAGGTATTCTATATCCCATATCTGATTTTCTTTCTGCAAATTAATTGTCCACTTCTCATAAAGCCTTTCTAATATACCTTTCAACCTCCCAAGAACCCAAAAATTATAAATTGACTGCTAAAATTCTTGAATGGCAAGCTGCAATGCAAAATGAAATAAATGCCTTAGAGTTAAATAAGACTTGGGAACTTGTTACTCTTCCTAAAAATGAACAGACCATAGGTTGTAAGTGGGTATTTTGAATCAAGTATAAAGTAGATGGAACTATATAAAGACACAAAGCTAGATTGGTAGCTAAAGGCTACACTCAATGAGAAGGATGAGACTTCTTTGACGCTCTTTCTCCAGTAGCAAAGATTACTTCCATTCGGCTACTACTTGCTATAGTTGCTATTAAAATTGGCATATTCACCAATTAGATGTTAATAATGCATTTTTACATGGTGAATTGCATGAAGAAGTTTATATGGAGTTGCCCCCTAGTTTGGTTGTCAAAGGAGAAAATAAAGTTTGTAAACTTTTGTAGAGTCTCTATGGTTTGAAACAAGCATCTAGCAATGATTTGCTAAACTGTCCACAACATTGCTTGAATATGATTTTACTCAAGGTAGCTCAAATTGTTCATTGTTTATCAAGAAATCTGAATCATCCTTCATAGCTTTACTAGTCTATGTAGATGATATTCTTTTGGTCAGTGACAACTTACTTGAATTACAATTGCTCAAAACTTTTTTACATGATAAGTTTACAATTAAAGATTTGGGGGAACTCAAATATTTTCTCAGATTGGAGGTAGCAAGATCTAAAACTGGCATATCAATTTTTCAAAGGAAGTATGTTCAAGACATACTTGACCAAGCTGAAATTCTTGGTGCAAAACATATAACTTTTCCAATGGAATCAAATTTAAAGCTCACTACTTTAGATTTTGATTTGTATAAAGATCCTTCAGCCTATAGAAGATTAGTTGGAGGTTGTTATATTTAACACTAACTCGACCTGACCTTGCCTATTCAGTCTAAGTTCCCAGTCAATTTTTAGCCAAACCAGCTATTAGTCATTACTAAGCAGCTATTCGAGTTCTCAGGTATCTGAAGGCATCCCCTAGACAAGGATTATTCTTCCTAGCTTCATCAGAATTGCAGCTAAAGGCTTTCTCAGACAATGATTGGGCAGGGTGTATTGACACTTGAAGGAGTGTAATAGGCTTTGCCATTTCTTGGGTGATTCATTAATTGTAAAAATCAAGCTACAATAAGTAGATCTTCTATAGAAGCAGAATATAGGGCCCTTACTTCCATATCTTGTGAGATTCAATGGCTCCTTTATGCAATGTAGGATCTAAGTATCAACCACCACCAGCCAACTCTGGTTTATACAAATAGTAAATCAGCATTATCTATTGCAACTAATCCAGTCCAACATGAGAGAACAAAGCACATACAAATAGACTATCATCTTATTAGAGAGAAGCTGCAACAAAATATCATCAAGCTCTTCCATGTCCCTTTAAGATTGCAGCTGGTAGATATTTTAACAAAGCCTCTAGGCTCTCTTCCTTTTAATCATAGTCTTCGCAGGATGAACATCCTAAATATACATGTTCATCTTGACGGGGGGTGTTGGAATATAGCTTCACAGATTGAACAAATGGAGCTAAAATCTAAAGCTACACGTGTTAAACTGGAAAAGGAGAGGAAGAGTTAGTTATTATAGTTAGTTTGTTATGAGTTGGTTAACTTGTTATTTCTCACTGTTATGAGATAGTTAGTCTGTTATTTCTCTTTTTTTCTTGTATAAATATAGTTCAAGTACTCTGCAATTCATTATTTAATTTCATTTCATAAAAGTATTTTTCAGTTCATCTCTTCTACTTTCATCTCCGTGATCTTTTCTCACAAAGCAAAACCTCAATTCATCTAAAACTTGATAGTTATCAAAAGCACTTCCGCACACTAATGGCTTCCACACACTGATGAGAGAAATAAAGATCTGACAAATTTTTACATGTAATCAAATATTCAACCCCATGATTGGTGGTGACGTCCCCTTGTGAATCCATCTTCATAATAACAGATGAAGAATCATTATTCATCTTAGTAAGAAGAAATATTGAAGTACTTCTCGTCCTTATTGGAAACAAAGCTGAAGTTGAGGTTCGTAAAAAATACAGAAATGTTGTTGAAATTACTTCCATTCCAGATACCACTCCTCTAGTATACCTCACCTTATCGTGAGATGATTAATTGGTTTGTATCATTGTCATGGTCCAATTGTAGAGTGAAAGCCCTCGAAGCAGGGATTTGGTCAGTCAACCATGAAGTAAGAGACCAATTCTGCACCATATTTAAATTCATGTGAAGCTTCATCCTGGGTACAAGTGTATCGGTAGGATAGTCGAAGCTCTACCACAATACTACTTCTCCTACCCATTCTTTTGTTGTTAAGGCAAAAATTGCCTGAGTCTCGTAAAGTGGCAGCAATTGTGTTACTTGTAGTTGCTCTTCCATTAATAATGGAATTTAACTCGATTATGGACTTATTGCTACTGCCACTTCCACCATACATAATTTTCAATTTTCCATCATCAACATCAATAGTAAGAACACCAGTTGAATCAGGGATTAGTGTTTCACGATTGGCCACCCACACGTGGTTTATTTTATATGTGTCGTCTTTGAACCATATCCCTAAGTAACGGCTATTTGAAGTCGTGTGTCGACGATAAATTTCAACAAATCTACTTGGAGATTTGTGAAATAAGATCGCAAATGATTTTTTTATTTTTTATTTTGATGAAAATGAGAATACAAATCTCAGTGTCTTCCTTTGATTAATAGTCAAGTACAAAATAGTGTCATATGTAACTTTTCTTCTCTTCGGACTTCGTGTTTTATCGACTGAGAAAGTTGCTTGGACGGTGGCTTTGCTTTGTGCTTGATCTTCTATAAAGCTTTTTGTAGATTTTCTTATCTCTGTGATTCATGCTTTATTAGCTAAGAATGATATCTTGACTTTCGGATAAGGACTTTATACTTGATTTTCTTTTTAATCGGAATTCGGATCTCTAAAGAACTTTTGCTTTATCTCTGGAGGAGGGCTTGAGAGCTTCTGTTTTCTGAGAGAAAGTGATCCCGGTCCTCCTCACTGAGGGAGGCTTTAGTATTTATAGACTTAAAAATAATTTTGCTTTCTGATTATGCCCTAATTTAAAGAGCTTTGATTGGTTTGTTTAAAAGCCAAACTTGTCCAAATCCAGTTTCAAAGATTCTATGGATTGTTGGTGGGCTTAAAATTATTTTATTTGAGTGTAGGGCCGAACATCTATTGTGGATCACTTAGAATTATTGGATCATGGGCTTTATATGCGAAAATCCAAATTAAAACTATGTATGAGGTATGTTCCTAGTTAATGGACTCAATTTGGATGCAAGGCCTATTTATAACTTTAGGGACTTCATTTTTATTTACAAAATTTGTAAAGGCCTCAAAATTTTGGTGCCTACATCATGTAAGGGCTACTCAAAGTCGAATGCACAAGATCAAAGAAGCCTAGTGTAAAGATACCTTCGATTGAAACTAAGATATCCTCGTCTGTCAAATTTTGGCCTTGCGTGATGGAGCTTATTGAATGTGACGGTGATGGTCCCATAGAAAAGCAAAGGAAAATCAAAATAAGTGTTGCAGCGGCATGGGTACAACGACTTTTCTCCATAGCCATTAATATTAGCAAACAGGACTGTAAAGTTTTGAAAGATGATATCTATCTTACTAATGCTGGGGTGACATTGGATTCACTATGATTCTCACATTTTTGATGTGGAGGTGCACACATAACCGTAGATGCTTTTTACTAATATCTTGATGAAACACATCCACGATTATGTGTGCACCTCACTTCAGAAAAGTGAGGATCACAGTATATATATATATATATATATATATATATATATATATATATATATATAAAGTGTTGATTTTGTAAGTCAGCCTGACAGGGTAACTTAAAACTCATTGACGTGGCAGGTGCAAGAATCATAGATTTTCCCCTCGGGATACACAACTGAACATGTTTTATGGGGATGTGAAGTTGTGTATCCCGAGAGAAAAATCTATGGTTCTTGTATGGTACACATCAATTGGATTTTTGAGTTACCCTATTAGGTTGAGTTACAAAATCATTATATATATATGGGGTATGTTCGGCACCTTATTATTTACCCTATGTTTTGCCTTATGTGTTTTGTCCTACATGGGTTAGAAATTTCGGAATGGGATAATCTTTGGTGAGGATGATCTCTATGGTGAGGAGATCATTCTCACAAAAAATCAGCTCATTCTGAAACTTCTAACCCCATCAAAAATGATTTACAAAAAAATGGACGGTCCACGATTATTCAACTTGTAAACATGGGGCTAGAAGTTTCAGAATGGGCTGATTTTTGGTGAGGATGATTTTCTCACCATAGAGATTATCCTCATAAAAAAATCAGCCCATTCTAAAACTTCTAACCCACGTAGGACAAAACATGTATGGCAAAACGTAGGGCAAATAGTACGGTGCAGAACATTTTCTTATATATATAGGGGTGTTCAAGGGACATAAGTAAAAACATATGCAAAAACAATTATATTTCAAAATATGGGTTAGAAGTTTCGGATTGAACTGATTTTTTATGAGGAAGATCCCTAAGATGAAAAGATCTTCCTCACAAAAACTCAGCCCAATCTGAAACTTCTAAATTTATCAAAAGTGGTTTACAAATTATTGGTAAAAAATTGACAGTCCACATTCTAAATCACTTTTGATGGGGTTAAAGGTTTTAGATTTGACTGATTTTTTGTGAGGATGATCTTTTCATCATAGAGATCATTCTCACAAAAAATTAGCTCAATCAGAAACTTCTAACCCATATTGTGAAAAATGATTGTTTTTACATATGTTTTTTACTTGTGTCCCTTAAACACTCCCCTATATATATGGGGACGGTTCATGGGACAATAATTGAGCCAAAATCTATAACAATGATTTTTTGTAAACCACTTTTTATGGGGTTAAAAGTGTCAAAATGAGCTGATTTTTTGTGAGGATGATCTCTATGGTGAGGAGATCATCCTCATAAAAAACCTGCACATTCCAAAACTTCTAACCCTAATTTACAAGTTGAAGAATCGTGGAATGTCAATGTTTTTGTAAATCACTTTTGATGGGGTTAGAAGTTTCAGAATAGCTGATTTTTGGTGCGGATGATCTCTTCGGTGTGGAGATCATCCTCACAAAAAATCTTCTCATTCTGAAACTTCTAATAGATTTTGTCATAGTTATTGTCTCATGAACTGTTACCCATACATATATATATATGGGGGCGGTTCAAGGGCCATATGTAAAAACATATGAAAAAACAATGGTTTTCCAAAATATAGGTTAGAGGTCTTGGATTGAGCTGATTTTTGCAAGGATGGCCACTATGATGAGAAGATCATCCTCACAAAAAATCAGCTCAATCAAAAATTTCTAAATTCATCAAAAGTGATTTACAAATTATTGACAAAAATTGGTAAAAAATCAATGGTCCACATTCTAAATCACTTTTAATGGGGTTAGAAGTTTCAGATTGGACTGATTTTTTTTTTTTTCGGATGATTTTCCCATTATAGAGATCATCCTCACAAAAAATCAGCTCAATCCGAAATTTCTAACCCATATTTTGAAAATTTATTAATGTTACATTGTTTTTACATATGTTTTCTCATATGTCCCTTAAACCTGACCCTATATATATATATATATGGGGCGTTCGGCTGACAATCTTAGGTTGACAATGTTGGTTGATAAAATTTATCCTATATGGGTTAAAAGTTTCGGATTGGGCTGATTTTTGTGAAACTTCTAACCCCATCAAAAGTAATTTAGAAATTGACAATAAAAATCGACGATCCACAATTCTTCAACTTTGTAAACCACTTTTGATGGGGTTAGAAGTTTTCAGATTAGGCTGATTTTTGTGAGGATGATCTTCTCATCACAGAGACCATCCTCACAAAAAATCAGCTCAATCTGAAACTTTTAAGTCATATAAGATAAATTTTGTCAACCAACGTCGTTAACTTAGGATTATCAGTTGAACGCTACCCTATATATATATATATATAGGTTGGGATCTGTTGACTCCTAAGAATGACTCATGAATAAAACATATGATCCAAACCCTTTAAACACAAAATCCAATGGTTGAGATTTATGATTATCTTGATAACACATATCTCGGAGATACTTATCCTAAGGATAAATCTCAACTATTGGATTTTGCATTTGAAAGGTTGGGATCATGTATTTTTTTTGTTTTTTTCATGAGTCATTCTTAGGAGTCAAGGGATCTTGACCCTATATACATATTTAGTCGTGATGAATGCACGTGGTTTTGGTACACGACTAACGTGGCAAGGACACAAAACCACATCTTTTTCATCGGGATACACAAGAAAAAGATGTGCGGTTCTGTAATCTTGCAATGTGAGCCGCCTACCTAACAGTGTGCATTCATCATTATTCATATATATATATATGAATAATGTAGCGCCCCGCCAAACGCTAACACAAATCCCAATACCGCCTCGAGGCACTAGGTGGCGCCTCGAAATTTCGGCATGGTCTCCTCTGTTTATGTTAGCGTTTCACGGAACTCAAACCTGGTAAACCATACCAAACAATCCTGTATAAAGCAACGAGAGACAATAGATTTTATGAACAACAAAATAAGCAAGATCAGAGTTGCGCAAAAAGGTATAAAGTTATACAGGATTACAAAGTCTATCCTCCCTCTAACATAGACCTAGCACTCGGTCCCAAAATACTATGTACACCTCCTAGGATGAACAGACTCCTAGTAGAAGTAGTCGTGTTGCTCACCGGGCAACGGACTCTGGTCGTCGATCTGACCGACCAGGCGTTCCTCGGCTAATAGCTCAGCACCCGCTGCGCCAACTGGAGGCTCTGCAACTAAAAAAAATGGAAGGAAAAGGGTGAGTAACAATGGTTACCCAGTAGGTCCACAAACAATTCCTACTAATAACCTCCCCTAACGTGATCGAATAATCATACTTCATTATTTCAAAACATGCAAGTTTTACAATTGAAACTACGATTAACTGGTACATATAACCAGGGATGAGCAACTAAACAGTTTTAAAAATTACACATAGTATCAATCATCCATACTCATCATACGTTTTCCATTTATGCAAATACAGTTGGCAACATTGAAATAGTAGACATGCTTCTCATTTATAATTCGAAATATAACAACAGATACATAATACAAATGGTGGAATATTGGAATTAAAGAGTTGGGATTCACGACTGGATCGCTCCCAGTCGGGACATGATGTTACAACATAAATCTGGCTTTTAGTTCCTGATTTTTGTGGCCGGTCGCTGCGCTTACCACACTGGTGACCATTTATCCGGCTCAGGCTGGCCGTTTGACGTGACCGTAAGCAATGGGTCTCTTTTCGATGTGTCAGAACGTTCGACTACTACTAGATTGTTAGTGATCACTGACTAATCATCTTCGTCTATGCCTATCAGGCGTGCATGTGATTCCCAAATGACACTCCACTCGTATACGACCACCTTTACAATACACGTTCACTGGTAAAGATAAGAAAGGAATGGACCCGGATTCCAATTGTGACTCCACTCTCATACGCGTCCCATACCACGTATGAGTTTGGTGGTCCCTACCGTACATCCCAGGATAGTGTACCCCTCCGGATGATGTGACACACTATCCCTTCAGGCATTCACAAACCCTTTAATAGCTCACAAAATAGTTACGTACATATATGATTTTTCATTTAAAACAAAAGAGAAATTAACAAAACAGGGTTGAGAACGGATATCCAGTTCCTACCATGCAACTGTGGCCACCCGGCCTAAAATAAACAACAGTACTCAGCGCACGTGCTAACATAATCGGAAATAAACATGCAACCCTTTCATTAATAACCTGGATATCCTTTCACCAACCTACACACAACATACAATGTAAAATGTAGACATCACCCCTCGGGTGTGATTCTGACATTTTACCGTTCATTCCCTTTTCCCATTCTCTCGACATTCTCACTTTTCATCTTTTCACATCGACCATCCATTTTCAATCTTTCAAAGTCATTCTTTTGGTCTTTCCATTGAAAACCATCGAAGTTTATTCAAAAACAAGGTCCCAGCAATGCACGAGACCAAAGCTGTTAAAAATGGTAAAAGCTGGTGAAAATTTGGCTAAGTGTTGGAAACTCAATTTTTCAAAGTTCTCGAAATTAAAAACGGGTTTTTCGAAATGAAAGTCTCGCTCATGAGATTCGACACCATATAGTTTTTGTAATCTAATTCAAAGGAACGCGAAAGTTATTTCATTTTGAAAACTTGCCGAAAACGTCGAAAATTACGTTTTGTTCTTGAAACCAAAATTCGGATTTTGATCCTTTGAGATTTGGATCTTAAAACCATTCCCATTGTTCCGAAATGGGGGGTAAAACCTTAATTTCATTAAAGAACTTAAAGTAAATGGAAAGTAAAAATTAAAGAGGACATTTACTTTAATGTTTTTAATGAAATGAAGGGTGGAAAATAGTGTATAAGGTGTGAGGAGGTCAAGCCAAGAGTCAGAACACTGTTCTGATCAAAACTGTGTCTGTCGGTGGCTGTCGGTGGCAGAACCAGGATTCTGTCGGTGGAACCGACATATTGGTCATAGGCAGATGTCGGTGGGACCGACGGTCCTGCCGACAGAACAAAATTTTCGGGTGCTTCTTGATTTTGTCGGCGGCAGAAGCAACATTCTGTCGGTGGGACCGACAGAATGCCTTCGACAAAATTTTCGGGTGCTTCTTGATTTTGTCGGCGGCAGAAGCAACATTCTGTCGGTGGGACCGACAGAATGCCTTCGGTAGGTGCCGGTGGCACCGACCCTTCCCACCTACAGCCTGAACCTTACTCGAACCTTCGAGTTTTCGATCCATGTTTCGGATTCTTCTTCCATTCTTCGAATCATTCAACCCACCCACGATTTTGTTATCAAAATTCGATAAAACATAAACAAAACACCTACTTCTACCATGAATTTGAAATCAAACACCAATTTCTACGATTCAAAAGCAAACAATAAGTTTTGTTTCCAAAACCCTAAATGCACATTGAGAAATCTAAAGTTACCAATAGAAATTGAAAGTCCCCTACTTGTTTGTGGATGCCGAAAGCAATGAACTCGTATAAGGATCAAAGTTGGTGGTGAAGGAGTTGGTGTTGAGTTGAGTTTGATGCAAAGTGAGCTAGGGTTTGCAATCCCCTTTGACGACGGCACTCCTTTGCTTCTACAATGAATGGGGGGCCTAACTCTTGCTCGATGGAACCCTCGATGAAGATGTGTTAGGATTCACTCAAGCCACACGGCTGGGTTTTGATGGAGGATAGGGCAAACAAATGAGAATGGGTTAACAAGGAGGATGAGTTTGTAGCTATCGTCGTAGCCAACAACTTTGTCTTCTTCGTCGAAGTTCAACGGTCATTCGTTCTTAACGGATCTTGAGGAGAAGAGAGGAGAACCCTAGGTCTTTAGAAAAATCTGAGCTTTGGATGCTTTGGAGAAGAAAGAAAGTGGTTTAAAAGAAAATAAATTTTCTTTTATAACAAGGGCGAGGGCATACTTGTAATTTCCTTATTATTTCTAGTTTCGATCGTAACTTGACTATCCGGACTCGAAGAATGACAAACGAGTATTCCATTTTGACTAATTTTTCGCTACGGATCTAATGGAAATGTCGAATTTTCTTGATTCTTCCTCTAACGAAAATTTTACTGTATGGGTCCCACTCGATGCGAAATTCGAGGATTTGTTAACTTTTTCACTCAAACTTGGATTCAAACTTGCTTATAGGCTAAAGTATATATTTCGATCATTTTGAAACTAATGGCGAAGTCGATCTTCAATAAAAATGAACATAGCATAATCCAGGTACTTGACTCTAAGTTTTCTTTCTAAAATATTCTTCAAATAAATACCATCTGATTTCCTCGAGATACGAGTTAAAAATACGGGGTGTTACAAATAATGATTTTTTAACTAGAAAGTCTTCACTCAGTTGACGAGCACGAACACAAAATCATAAACCTTTTCCCTCGGGATATACAACTTCACTTCCCCATAAAAGATGAATAGTTGTGTATCCCAAGGAAATATATATTAATGATTTTCGAAATAGGAAGTCTTCACTCAGTCAATACTCGGTTGACAAGCATGGACACGAAACCATAGATCTTTTTTCCTTGGGATACACAACTACGCATCCTCATAAAAAATGAGCAGTTATTTATTCCGAGGAAAAAGATCTATGGTTCTGTGTTTGTGCCACATCAGCAAAGTATGAACTGAGTGAAGATTTTCTAGTTAGAAAATCAGCACTCATGTATATAAAGAAGAAAGATAGAGTGTTGGTGGGTTGGGTTGACTTACCGAAGGCTTCCTAACCATTCTTCATCTTCTTCTTTGAATGTTCATATCATGATTTTCAAATTGAATGGTGGAAAAAAAGATGATATAAAGGGAAGGGATGGGGTTGACTGAGACTTGGTTTAGAGAAGAAATACTAAGGATTTTTTGCTATAGATGAAAATTCAATTATTAGTTCAAAAGTAACTCTTTATGATTGATTCAGAGGATCTACTTTGATAGCCTATAGTAATTTGGGGATAACTTTGCCATATAAACTCGGAATTCGACGATTTCAATACCATTGGAACAATTACTCAATGGGCTACGTGACATAATGCCTAGTTATGATCGTGATTCTGAAGTTGTTACAGAAGAAAGTTTTTATGTAATTAGGATTTTTAATTCAATTACGAAGTAATTAGTATTTTATTATTTTTAGACTTACTATAAATTGTATTTACCATTCATATTAAGTATGCCAATTAGAGTAGGATTTTGCTTCTTTATGTGAGCACGCCAATTAGAGTAGCATTTTGTTTCTTTCTTCTCTTATAATTATGTTGGTAACTCTCTTCAGAAGGACAAGAAGTAATAAAGCAATTTCTTTTTCTCCAGTAATTTAATTTGTTCTTCATATGAGATGTGTTTGGATTAATAATGTGGACCAACTATTAGTTCGAAAAGCAAATTTAGCTTAAAATGATATCCTCTCTCTATATGTCTCTCTCTCTCTCTTCATTATCATCTCTTTGAGGAGGACAAGAAATAGAGTTTGAAGTTTGAAGAGGACATTTGATGACTCTTCATTTATTCATTTATTTCCTTTTTTATATTTATTTTGGTCGAGTAATTTATCATGTTTTTAATGAGATGAGTAGACGATGTTGATGGGTGGGAATTTGATACCCATAGAATTTAACTACTAAGATAGCTTGCACCTTCCTCATTTCTTCCTTTTTGGTGGCGGGGAATCGAGCTAGGATATCCACATCCTGTAAAATGTAATTAGCCCTGTTTTTGATGAGATGAGTTGACGACGTTGATGGGTGGACATTTGATACCCATAGACTTTAAGAACTAAGATAGCTTGCACCTCCCTCCTTTCTTCCTTTTTGGTGGCGGGTCTTTCACATACCCAAATTTTCCACCTCTTTGGTATCGAGCAAGGATATCCACAACCGGTAGAATCTAAACAAAAATTGGACATAATCACATAAAGAAGAAAGAAATGAATTTGGACTAATGCCACACCAATTCCTATATAAATCATCAAAGAATTGCACTCAATTGGTGTGGCGTTAGTAAAATTTGGTATGGCAATATACATATATATATATATATATATATATATAGAGAGAGAGAGAGAGAGAGAGAGGGTTATATGGACGGAAGGACCATCCATCTGTATGGATCACATATCAACATGACTCCCAAATACACCATCGGGTGCTACATGTATGCAAAGCATAAAATTTTATGAATTCTCAAAAAAAAAAAAATTTGAAAAAAGAAAAATTTTCACTATTGGAGTTCAATGATCGTCCATTTTTAAACTCAAGATCCAACGCCAAAAAATGCTTTTGTGGGGAGTATTTTTTAAGCCCAATCTAGACGAGAAACAAGAAGTTGAGTTGTCAGTTGGACCAATGCAGCAGTCCAAGTGGCACAAATGTGGACCTCGGTCCATGCTTTATGTGGCCTCTTGGTCCATGCAACTTTTTCCCATATATATAAAGAAAATAGAAAGAGTGGGGCCAGGGTGGGTTGACTTTCTGAAGACTTCGGAACCATTTTTCTTATGTTTGTTTCATTATTTTATAACTAAAGGGAGAATTAATGTTGATATAAAGGGGAGGGACAGGGTTGTTGAGACTTGGTTTTGAGAAAAAAGACCAAGTGTTTTTTGTTACAAATGAAAACGAGGGTATTTGGGAATTTTTTCACCAGCCTATTAATAAGACTGAGGTTAGGGGTCACATGTCATTAGTTTTAAATACTAGCTACTACTCACCACTTAATATTTAGGCATTAAATCACTTTATGGGTGTACAACTCATTGAAAAATCATATGAACGATGAACCCCCATTTAATATTTTATTAATTAATGTTTAGACTCTACCATCCAAAATTCATTAAAATTTTCATTTAAATGATAACAAAATGAAACTGTATTTTGTTTGTGTATCATTGGGTTATCAGATGTGATGCAAACATATATGGTTCTAGACATGTTAATGTAAAAGAGTGTAAAATAACTAGTTTGAATAGTCATGACTCACATGTCTTAATGAAACAATTATTGTTATTGACGATCTGACGATCAATGTCCAAGAATGTCATTGTAGTAATCATTGAATTGAGTAGTTTCTTTCGTGAATTATGTTTCAAGATATGTCATGTTTAGGAACTACATCGATTGAAAGAACACATCACACTGACACTGTGTAATTTAGAATGAATCTTTCCACCTGCATTCTTTGATATTATAGTGCATTTGCTAATTCACTTGGCTGAAGAAGAAAGTTTGGGTGGACCTATTCAATATCAATGGATGTATCCCATTAAAAGGTGCACATTATTTGCAAGTTTAATACATTTTCTCATCATCCTACTAATGAATTAAGTCACATATGTTATGTTTTTTGATATAGGTATTTGTACTGATTTAAATCTTAGTATGTAACAGAGCTCAACCTGAAGGGTCAATAGTTGAAGGGTACTTAGTTGAGGAATATTTAACATTTTGTTCAAGATATCTACATAATATTGAGATAAGGTTGAATCGACCACTTAGGAATTATAATGATTCCATGATTAGAAGTATAGTGCCATTTCATTTAAGTGAATTGGAAAGGGAACAAGCATATCGTTACATATTTTCAACAATGAGAAAGTTACCAATTACATAGAGTAAGTTGAGATTTTTGTGGCATAATTAACATTATATACAAATGTAACCTAATCTACAATCTCACATGTGTAATACTTAATAATTAAACAAACAAGACATGCGATCAATTATGATGCAATTGCCACACGCACGTGCCCATGACCTGCAGAAGTTATAGAATAAATAATTTACTAGTTGGTTCAAGAATCATGTAAGTGAGATGATTCAAAGTGCAATTACAACTCTATTATATTATTTTCAATAATGTAATAATATTGATTTTCTTTGATTACTAATAGGTACAATTGTTGAGGAAATCGAAAATATCGTATTAGATGATATTATGAGCCTACACTTAGGTCCACAAAATATGGCAAAAAGGTATAAGGGGTATGTTCTAAATGAGTTTAGGTTTCATATTTCAGAGAAGGAACAAGGTCGTAAATGTCAAAATAGTGGGACTATAGTTACTGCATCCATTACAAGTTATACAAGTAATAGAGATCAAGGACCCATAACATGAAATGTAGCATACTACGGCAGTTGACGTATTTTCCAAATTTTAAGTTTGTATTGTTTAAGTGTGCTTGGGTTGATATTATTGCTATGGGTAGAGGAATAAGGGTTGATGAGCATGAGTTTACACTTGTGAATTTCAATTGACTATTATTACAATCGAGAGATGAACCACATGTCTTAGTTGCACAAACACAACAAGTATTCTATGTAGAAGATCCTATAGAATCAGATTGGCATGTTGTTGTGAAGGCTAAACCTAGAGACTTGTATGGCATAAGTGTGGTGAATATTAATGAAGAATAGGATATATGGGAACATCAACCATTTAGTGTTTGTCAAGATAGAAACGTCATGGAACAAGGTGATGATAGTGATGTCATTTGATTTAGAGATGATGTACCAGGAATTACTCTCGATGCACTTTCTCAATTACTATTTGAACAATCTCCTCGTACAATCAATTCTGTTGATGGTTCAGACAATACTGACATTGAAGATTAAAAACTATACTTATGATTTATTGCTTATAAGGGTTTCACAATCAATTTAAACTTAGAATGTTAATTGGTATGCTTATTTGGTTAGAAATGACTACTAATTATTTAATTTATTTTTCATATAATTTACTGTGTGCTAATTCTTTTGTTTATTGCATGTCTCAGATGGACCCTTCAGATGATGAGTAAAGTCCATCACAATACGAGATTGATAAGGGGTTGTCTAGATCTACCACCAAGAAAAGAAAGGGCCCAACAAGGTGTCTGAACTTATTTTCTTTTCCACCAGATGAGAGACTAAGAGTAGAATTTGATTGTGCTAAACAACCATTTGGAAAGCATATGCCAAAGATGTCTAATTTTTGTGGGGCTATAGTTAGAGATCTACATGTGTTTCGTCTAGATGTTCAATCGTGGAAAAAAATTGATAAGGATGACAAAGAGCACGCATGGCAAATACTATTGGTAGGTAAAATATCTTTTAACATAATAATAATATATTTTATTTTTCTCTTTACTGAAATTTTTTAGAATGATATAATATTTGATTGATATGTTGATATATATATATATATATATTATTTTTGTTTTTACTGAAAACTTTTCAAATGATATAATATTTGATTGACTTGTTGATATATATAAGAAAAGTTTGAAATTGTGATAGAGAATTGCCCGTTTGTCATGAAAACAATGGGTAGGAAATGGAAGGACTACAAGTACGGTCTTAAATGTACTATTTATGATGCAATCTAATATGAGCATCATTCCGATGGTGTTCCTATTGAGTAAAGGACAATACTCATAGATTATTGGAATTTAGAGTTAGGACAGGTACATGTTTAATATTTCAAATTTGTTATTATTACACATGTAATTTTGTTAATTGTTTGTCTTTAATACAGCACCGAAGTGAGACAAATAAGAAGAATCGCTTACAGCGGACAATGCTACATATGTCTAGTTAAAAGATATTTACTTACTTTCGCCATGAAGATGTACTATAATTCATAATAATATTTAGTTTATTATCATTATTCTTTCATTATAATCATGTGGTTAGCTATTATTTTCTTATCAATGTGTTAATAGGAAGATAAAAGACCCATTCTCATAAAGATGGGGTGTCTGTTGATGATGATGCTGCAACCAAAATAGTAAGTGTAATTACATTATTTTATAGAACTCCAATAAAATATATAATAATTATAAAATTTACATCAATCACTTTTTTGTAGAAGGAGATGCAATAAATACTCAAAAAATTACCAGAAGGCTCAAAGGATACAAGTGGACTAATGATGTATTTAGTTAGGTCATGGATTGAGAGAGACCTGGTTGTGTTTGTGGATTTGGATTGGGTCTAACTCTCACAAAGTTGTGGGGGTCATCATCTAGCCAGGACTCATCCTCTTCCATGAATAGTGAAGAGATGACCATGTTAAGAGAGAAGATAAGAATATTAGAGGAGAATTTGACTGGTAAAAGGGCGAAATGCGAGAATGAGAGGTCATCCTTGGAGCATCAGCTCGAGATGGCTAGGAATGAAATAGAGAAACAAAGAGAGGTCAATAGGATTGAGGCCGAGCAGCTTAGAGAAGTTGATAGGATTGAGTTTGAGTAGCTTAGAGAAGCATATAAGATTGAGGCCAAACGGCTTAGACCGATTGATAAGGATGAAGCCGAGTGACAAAGACAAGCTGATAAAGTTAGGTTTGATAATCTCGCACAGATGATTATAAACCTGTCATGATGTGTAAGTAAAAAAATTTATATTTATTTAGTTTTTAGATATATAAATGTAGAGGGAAATAATTGCATGTTAAATATAAGCCGTACACGTGTTTGAATCGACTAAGTGGTAATAGGCGCAAAACAGTATACGAAAGCACTGTCCTGCTAGTAGGGCAGGTTAGAATAGAAACCTCCTTAGCCTGACTAGTAGAGCAACATAGCAACAAGCCAGATCAAACCTACCAAGCAGGGCAGGCCTGTTCTTAGGAAAGTCGTAAAACTTTTACGTATACGTCAATCCTGGAGATCGTGGAGGGGATTTCTGCAGGTAAGTATAATCGATCCAGAAAATCCCAATTAGGTAAACAACTGTGCAGAGTTAGTGGAGATCCCATGATTGTTGCGTATAGAGGAAGAAATCCTAAGGATAGTCAGGGGAGATAAATATCACACTGAACACTATAGAAGGGATCTTTTTGGAGAAGTTAGAGAGGAACCAGTACTAAAGAATATTCCTCGAATTTTCTAACTTGAGTGTCGAAGTGATTTTGACAGATACCATGCCGCCGCGAGGAGGGAGATGCTAAAGATGAAATCTTAATTTACAAGGTCTTAGTATTTTTTGTAAACATGAAATGTTTACAAAACCTTAATTTCCCTAGAAACCCTAATTCGTTCTTTATAAATAAGATACTAGACAAAAGGGCATATCATCTCCCATCTCAATGGAGATCAACTTCTTTTTTTTTCCTATTATTTTAGTTTTAGGTTTTTATATTTTTCTTTCTTAGTTTTACAAAAGTTTGTAAGGAGACTCTACTGGTTTCAAGTCAAGAAACAATAAAGATCTTTTTTTTCTTTCACTCTCTTATCTCTTATATGTTATCTTTATTTTATTTTTACATTGTTGTTTTTACGATGATTACTGACTAATTTCTCCTTTAGATTGGTTGAGAAAGTCGAAGTAAGATTTGTCAGTGTTTTACTATTCTCGTAATAGTTTCATAATTTTATTATGATAGTCTTATGTATTTATTATTAAGTTAAACATTGAATATTTCTCAAAGTTTTGATAGTTCCTTCTTTGATTAGTTCAAGAAGAACCATGCTTTACAGAGAAAAATTAATGTTTATCTAATAATCTTGACTTAATTTATTGCATACTTTTGATCTCGTTTATATTATAACTGTTTGATTTTTTGATCTACAAACATTAGATTTGTTTAGTGAATCGAGATAAATAGAGTACCAGAATTCACTAATAAAGCTTGTGAAAGTGGATCCAATTGATCTACATTTTTTTATCATATTTTTAAGTCTTTATTTTAATAGCTTATTTTAGATAAATATCTCTCAAAAATAATTTTTAATTGGTTACATAAACTTGAATTAGATTGGAAGTAAAAATACTTTGAATTAACGTTGTCTCTATGATTCGACCCTTGCTTGCCAAGGTTTTTCTTTATTCTTTATTTTATCATCATCTATAGCTTGAACAAAATATTCAAAATACACTTTTCGCATCTTTTTGACATACTTGGATTTTTCAACGGAGATTGAGATCAATTCTAATGATTTTTTTGTTAGAAATGACGAGTCTAGAATGACGTACTTCTAATCTTGAACAATTAAATGTAACTTTTGAGTTATAATGTTTTTGAAATACTCAAACTACACTTTTCTCATCTTCTTAACATACTTGGGTTTTTCAATGGGGATTGTGATCAATACCAATGATTTTTTGTCATAAATGACAAGTCTAGAATGATGTACTTCTAATCTTGAATAGTTAAATATATTTTTTGAGTTGTTTCAATGATTTATAACATAAAATGAAGAACAAAGTTGAAATTCTAAATTTTTGAAAATTTCATCATAACTTTTGATCTGATTGTCCATTTCACAACTGTAACATATGCATTTTAGATATTTCAAATTTTGTTATCCAATATCATATTAAAAAATCTTAATCACATTTACAATGTAAAGTTCACCACTTTTTATTGTTGAGTTAAAGACTTTTAAAAAAATAAAATCGAATTCAAGAATAAAAAAATGTTGCACTCGACAATAAAAAGTTATGAAATCATAAATGAATAAAAAGTGATGAGGCCGATAATAAAAATGTTGAAATCGACAATAAATAAAGAGCAGTGAGCTTGACACTATAAAAAATTTGGAATCCCAACTCCGTTATTCATTTTTTTATATAAATCGTCCAAATAAAAAAAATATATATCTAAAATATTCAAAATTAAAAATATATCACTTCCATTTGTTATTCACGATAAACAAAAAATCGTAGAAAATAATTGCAACCACCATTAAAAACATAAGTGTATGTTAAGAAGATGAAAAAAGAGTAATTTGGAAATTTTCAAAAATATTATAACATGACATGAGATTGAGGGATCATTAAGAAATAAAAGTTTACTAAATGGACTATCAAGATATTGCCCAAATCTTTGAGATCATTTAAAAAGATGGGGTTTTTAGTGATTCGGGTTTCTAAGTTTGAACTTCAGATCTTATCTCTTCTGAATTGAGACTTTACCCTAAAAAAATTTCATATCAGAAAAAAGTATATTTTCATGTCCAAAATGTCATTTATCCTGATTTGATGCTAAACCTACCATTGCCATCTTTTTTAGGGGTAATTATTACACTTTTTTATAATATAATATAATATATTTCTCTCACATCGTCGTCATTTTCATTAGAATAATTGAAGAAGATGATGAAGAAGATTTCAGAAGAAGAAAAAGAAGATTTTCAGATGGAGAAGAGGTTTCAGACACAAAAAAAAAAAAAAAAAGATTTCAAACGGAGAAGAAGATGTAATTGAAAAATGGGAAAGCTTTTATGTTTTCAAATCTGTGATATACCCCTTGACCTAGGTCTTTCTTATCAACTAATTGAAAACTACATAGTAAAATCTATGCCTTTCCATCCAAAAATCAATCATCTTCAACATCTTGATATGACAATGATGATTTTGACGACGACGAAAAAGGGAGTGAGATGGTCATGATTATGATTATGGTGATGCGTACGGTGATGATGGTAGTGATGGGGATCAAATTGAGGTCATTTTTATTAGTCTATAAACGAAGACCAAGGTCAATGGGGGTTATACCATCAATTTGAACAAAAATAAGGATGAGTCATTATTCATGAAAACTTGAGAGGATATCATTAGATCATTTTGGAAACATAATTTCACAATGGCCTAGTTGCTTTAGTCACACTCAACTTTGGTGTGCCAAACCTGACACTTAGGTCTAGGTATAGTCATTTTACATTTGGTATCAAATGCAAAAAAAAAAAAAAAAAAAAAAAAAAGAAAGAAAATTACTTAATAAATCATGTGGTAGTGCGGGGGGTGGGTGGGGGGGGGGGGTTTCTTTTTTAGCAGTCCCTAACTTTTGGGTAGTAATTTGATAGTCTATTTAATAAAAAAAATCTTTCTTAATGGTAGCTTAACATATTTTCTTTTTTATCTTTTTTATTTTTATTTATTTATTTTATGTTTTTTAGCAATGTAATCTTCTTAGAAAATAGTAGAAACTCGTGTTTACCGGGAAGGGTTGGTGCCTAACACCTTCCAACCTCGTAACGTGATTCTCGGACTTAGTTTCTTTTGTAGATTAGTTGTATTTTATCCATTTTGATTCAATGCTCAATTCCTAGACCGTAAGACCTAGGTGGCAAATCCCAAACCTCAAAAATCAAAAGTGGATCCGCACACCCCGTGGATTAAGGGCGCTTTTAGTAGCGACTCCACTAGGGATTATTGAGGATCAGACTTGAAAAGCCCCAAGTATGAGAAGCATTGCCAAGATGACTTAGTTTTTATTTATTTATTTATTTTTTATTTGCTTATCTATTTCATTTTTTTTTATCATTCTTCTTGGCTCAATTATAATCACTTGTTGGATTTTGAATATTTTATTTTGGCACATTTTTTTTTGTTCAATCTAGGGTCATTCGGAATGACCCTAAATAATGCCAGATTTCAAGAGAGTAATGATATGAAATAATGGTTGTTGACCCATTTTTTTAATTTATTTTATATTTTTGGGTATGTATCTATTGACATCGTTTGGTTCGACTTTGAGTACCTTGATTTAGCATATTATTTTTTATGATTCAATCTAGGGTCATTTTGGGATGACTCTAAACAATGAAATACTGTAATTGACATATGAATTGAGGACAGAATCATGGTGATTGGGATAAGGAGCCATAGACTTTTAGAAGAATTGTTTTTTTCTTTTTGGATGAAAATCTTTTTTTAGCATGTTAATATGCATGGGTGATAAGTTGTGAAAATAAATTATATGTGAGTGATGTGCTAAGAAATAAAAAATTAATTTTTTAATGTTTTTTGGGATGAGGATAGAATTCCAAGAAAAAATCTTAAAAAAATAAAAAAAAGTATTTTTATGCGTAGTGTGCCGTAACAGAAAATGATATTTTATTTTTCATCATCTTCTCAAATAAATTATTTGTGAGTGATGCGCTAAGAAATAAAAAAATTACTTTTTTTAATGTTGTTCTTGATGAGGAAAGGATTCCAAGAAAAAAAAAAAGAATTGAAAAAAATATTTTTTTTTGCATGATGTACCGTTAGAAGAAAACATTTTTTTTTTTAATTTCTATCTTCTTCTACAATGAGAAAGAAGAGGACGGAAAACAGCCATAAAGAGAGACATCTCTCTCTCTCTACCATCTGTTCTCCTTCACCAACGTAGCTCTCGATTAGATCGGTTGAGCTACGACGATTTCAAGGTCGAGTCTTGAGTTTTTTTGCCCTTATTGCTTTGAAAACTTTTGTCCTTAGGCTGCGTTTTTCTACAAATCCTTATTTTTTGGAACCTCTATTCATAAAAGTAAAGATTGTTTTATTCAATCAGGAGTTTAGAGAAGGATTAAATAAAGGTTTCGTTGGTGTCTAACATACCTTGATTGGAATTCGATTGGAAGGGTTTAAAGAAATTGCTATAAATAAATAAAAAAAATCTGATTTGGTGTTTGAAGAAAGCTTTGATCGATTTAAATACTGTGAGCAACTTTTCTCAAATAGGATAGTTCCAATGTTCAACAATTGAAAAGATCTTGGGACTGTTGGAAATGATTTCGTCTCCCATCAAAGGTCGAATTGCGATATGTAAGAATGTGAAATGTGCTTCTATGATAGATTTCCAACACAATCACTCAACGATGATTCTTTGGAATGTTAGAAGTTTTCTCCTTAGAGATCAGGGAGCACAAGATGCCCTGATTGCTCACCATCGTTCGTGGAGTGATTGGCGATTTGATTAAGATCGTTTATATGAAATTGGAAATGGGTCCTTTGAGTTCCAAATATATCTATATAATAATAATAATAATAATAATAATAATAATGAGAAAAATCTTATCGTTTGGTTTGTTTTAGATTTGTGAATCGAAGCACTTCTTTTTGCCGATAGGTGTTCATTGAGTCTGTGAAAACAGGTTGTGAAGGAGCTAGCCTTACTAATTAAATAAGATCCCAAATCTTACTAAGAGTCATTGACCACGCCACGTGGCACCCAAAAAATGATCCAACATCACAATCTTGTGGAAGAAGAAATTTAAGAGTCTTTTAAAAGAAAATTTTGGAAAAAATTCTTCACTTTGAATTTTAATTTTAAAGTTCATAGGCACCCATTTTCAAAATCTTGGATTTAAGCTAAAAAATATTTTGAATTTTATTCTTCAATCTGAACTTTTTTCCATCAAATCTCTAAAAAAAAAACCTTTGGAATTGGATTGTTGATGAAGTGATCATGTTGACGAGACGACCCTCAGTAAAATTTGAAATCCTATTGTGTTAGCTAGGTAAGCTTTATTTTCACCCTAAGTTTGTTGAGTGACAAATTTCATAAAGTAAAGTTACTTGTATGAAAATTTCAAGTGATGGGTTCGTTTGATAAATATTCTTTAAAAAAAATTTATTTTCTTTGAAAAAAATCAATTTATTTAAATAAAAAAAATAAAAAATCATCACTCCTTATCTCAATTATCGTTCTGTCCTCAATTTGACATTCTTTGAAGTTTCAAATTATTTTGGGTCACCCAAAGTAACCCTTAATTGAACCATAAAAATTATAAAAGAAAAAATTGTGCCTATAGCAATGATTGGATCTGATCAATTATTCCATGCCATATTCATTGATTAGTTTGCCATAATCATAGTTGATATATATTTCCGATGTGCTTACTTTGATCTATGTTATGAATTTTGAATGCTTCGATTAATATTCATGTGGAATCTATGTTTTAATGGTTTGATTTTAGCCATGGGCCATTTATTTGAAAAAGGCCCCGGGCCCACCCTGCTTTGCACACACCACTAGCACGTTTATCGCTTTGCACGCTTGCATGTCCCTTATAGCCAAAGTGGCAGTAGTGCATGGCCCAGTCTCCTCGTGAGATGCGATGTCATGCATGAAAACCACAACTCCAGTCACGTACCTTTATGATATATAAAACTGGGGCATCAGTACCGCTCAATCAGGTGACACTGAAAGGTATATCGATGCACTCAGGCTGGAGCGACCTGAGCCTTTGTCCAATTGTAAGTCGCAAAGTCATATGTCTCGATCGCCAACCCTAGATTCGTACCTATACGGTATATCAAAGTTCACCAATTGCACTTCTTGGTCAAAATCAGTGCCTAAGCGAGATCCTACCCTACTGTACCCTATTGTACGTGGCGGATAGACAACGTCTATTCTAGACGAGAGGTATTTAAATGGGCCCTTGCTCAACATCATGTGTCACTTCTCAACTGGGGATTAAACTGACTACTTTTTGACTTCAGAGATTTGAGTTGGAATCTTAGATTATCACCTATACTGTATATCAAACTAAGTTACCACGTATCGAGAGATATATAGTTGCACTTGGGAAAAGGTGGCCAGATAAATTGCATTGTACGTAGTAAACCTAGAGTCTAGAAACCTCCTCATAGGTCACGACTCAAACTTATCGTGGGTGTTCCCGGATTGTTTGTTGGAAATGGACCTTACAAATGATAAGATCAGGAATGCATGGTTTTGTCCTGAAGGATCAATTTTCCTCTTTAACCTGATTCGAAGCTACCATATTACTGGGTGTACCAGCCCAATAAAGAATCCATTTTAAACTGAACAATGATTCATAATGACTCAGTCCATCTCGATCCAACAACCATGATGGGCCGAGCCATTAAAATAAAAATGGTATTGAAACTTTTTCGTTGAATTCGGGTTTCAATCCATTTTAAAAAAATGTTTTCCAAATGAAAAATATTTTCTAGAAAAAAATACTTTGCAAATGAAAAATATTTTCCAAATGAAAATTTTTTTCCAAATGAAAAAAAATTTTCAGAGAAAAAAATATTTTCTAAAAGAAAAGAAAATTAAGGAAAAATGACTGATAAAATATCTATTTTTTCAAGGAAAAATGATCTATTTTTACATGGGCCCTGGAAATTTTCTGAAATATTGTTTTTCTAAAGAAAAAATGACTTTTACAAAAAATCTATTTTTTGCATGGACCTTGAAAAATTATTAAAATATATTTTTCTAAAAAGAAAATGATTGCAAAAAATAATCAGATTTGTGAAGGTTTTTTTTATTTAATGAAAACATTATTTGTCAATAATTTTCAAGAGTGCAATAAAATTATTTTCCTTTTGAATAATTATTACACGAATGAATTATTTAATGGATTGGTGCACAGAATTCGATAAAATCTCAGGGTTCATTTAAAATGTTATCAATGGGGTAATACTGAAATTAATAATCCACATTTGATGGGGTTACAAGGTTATCATTGTACCTAAGCTCAATTGTCCATTGTCTAGCTAGGATTATAAGTCTGGTCAGTTAGAACAAACGTCAATATCAAGTCAACAGTCAGAAATGACTTTAGAATTTTTCAACATTGCTCAGTTGTTCCCTAAAGATCATAGTGCTTCAATCCTATCGGTTGTAAGCAATGTCTTAGTCCTCAGTCATAATTAAGTCCATTGTGCGTAGTTGTCTTGAGTTTTCATGAATCATTTAGGTTAGCTCGAGTCTTTTTTTTTCAGCAAGGTCATATCTTCTTTAAATTGAGTCTACTATTTTCCTGTTGAGCCGAGTGTAGACACCCCATTTTTGCACTCGCCTGATTCATCAACTCGTCAACCCGATCGCAATGATTCCCAATGATGGATGTGTATTCCATTGCTTTACTTTGTTACCAGATATGTTTCAGAAATCCGGATGAGGTATCTCGAACTGACAAAACCTTAGAAACCACGCTACGCTAGGAAAATACGACCCCAGAAACATAGAAATCATCATCTTGCAGACCAAAAAGAAGTTTCACGATAAAAATCACTAAAAAACTACCAAATTATCAAAATACCCCTAACATCAAAACAACCCTAGAGCCTACGTTACGTTTAGGAAAACTCTCTCAAACACATACAATAACAAATCGAAACCAAATAAATCATTTCGCCAATTTTCACAGAATTCGACAAAATTATAAAAATGCCCCTCATAAAGTTCACGACCATTTCACACAAAAAATTTTCATAAATAACACAAACCAATATTTTCATTGAATTCCTTACGAAAAATCGATTCTAAAACATCCTAGAACATTAAAAACCGACTTGAAACGTGAAAAGTCCTCTCCGGGGGCAAAACGGTAATTTCATAATTTTCATGATAAAAAAATCCGAAATTAATAAATAAAATATTAAATAATTAAATTAAAACATTAATGAAATTAATTTAAAATTTTGAATTAAAAAAATAGATCAATCGGGCTCTCAGGCAAAATTGTTGAGGGTTCGTGAGATATTTCTTTAAGGACCCCTCAATTTGGGGGTCCAAAGAATTAAAAATATTTTAGAGGAGGGGTTCTCCAAAGATTAAAAGTAAATCAAGCAAGACTGAAGTCAAGGTATTAAAGTCAATCCAGTGAGACTAAAGTCAAAATTAAAGTCAATTAAGCAAGACTAAAGTCAAGATATTAAAAGTCAATCAATTAAGACTAAAGTCAAAACATTAAAAGTCAATCAAATAAGACCAAAAGTCATAATAGAATTATAATTGATTAATAACTCTATCTAATGGAGTTCTAACTTAAAAATAATTCTACCTAAAACAATTCTAATTAAAACACAATTCTACCTAAAATAATTTTAACTAAAACACAACTCTAATTAAAAGAACTCCAATTGAATACTAACTCTATCCAAATCAACCTTAAAAAATTCTATAAATAGAGGTGCTCACACCCTATTTTCGTATAAAATCAAAAACCCTAGGAGAAATAGGTCTAGAAGCTCCCCTAGCCCCCCATAAACCCTAGTTTTGGAGTCCTAACTCCTTACCTAACATCCCTCCTTCAATTTTAGTCTAAAAAACACCTAAAATCCCTCTAAAAACACCCTTAAATCCGCAACAAACTTGAAGAATTCAGATTCAGAAACAAAGAGATACCTTGATTAAGGAGATTTGAAGTCAAATCCGGAGACAGAACGAAGCAAGGGAGTACAGTACAAGGAGCTCTTTTTGTCAGATCTGAGGGAGCAAAATCCTTACTATCGGAAAGGTATGAAATTTTTTTATTTTTATCTAGGTTTTTAGCAATGTGATATATTTGGGAAGTTAGTAGAGACCGACTTTGACCGGGCGGGGTTGGTGCCTAACACCTTCCAATCCCGTAACATGATCCCCGAATTCAGATTTTTATGGTAGATTAGATCTTTTTATCCATGTTAGGGTCAGTTTGGTTCCTAGACCACAATAACTAGGTGGCGACTCCCAAACCTCAAGGGTCAAAAGCGGATCCGCGCACCCCGCGGATCGAGGGCGCTTTCACCGAGTTAGTTTATCGAGTCTATAGAGGTGTCTGTCACCCCATCTGAAATTGATCGGATAAAGGAAATTTTTGAATACCTTGAGCGCATTAACAAATTAACTAATAATCTAGCTTCGATGATAGACTTCTATCCTGAACAAGAAAATAATGGTCAGGCTCAACCTTTAATAGAAAAAGCAAAGGTCATTGACCTCAGAACAAAAAATAATTCCTAGAGAAATTTAGATAGAAACCATCATATCCCCCAAAGGAACACGAAGGGATAATGAATTTACTTAGAAATTTCAAAAGACTTGCTAACGTGGTTTGATGAGGATATGTTAGGTACAAGCTTGGGTGTTGTTCGACATGAAATAGATACTCGCTCGATGAAATGAAAACACCAACGAGATCAAAGAAGATGTTACAAAACGTATCAATGTTATCCTCACTGCATCTATCATAAGTCAATACAGGATTCCTTTGGAATTGATATCTGATAATGGGTCACACTTCAAAGCTGAGATTATTACTTTATGTTTAAAGTTTAAGATCCGGCATCATCTCTCTACCATCCTCAGATTAATGAAAAGGTTGAAGCAGCCAATAAAATATCTCAAAACAATTATCAAGAAAATGTGTCAATCACACCGAGATTAGTTAAAGAAGTTACCATTCACACTAGGGGCACATCATACTTTAATGCAGTCTTTCACTGGAGTTATTCCCTACTCTCTAGTATATGATATGGAAGCAGTCTTGCCAGTTAAAATAAAAATTCTGTCTCTTAGGGTCTTGTTGGAAAGCCAGTTGTCAGAGGTAGATTGGGTTCATCATGAGTACGAAGAACTAAATTTGATTGAAGAAAACAAATTAGAGTTCTATGCCACATGCAAACTTATTAAAGAAGGGTCACTCTCACGTTTGATAAAAAGGTCACAGTTCGTCACTTACAAGTCGGGGATTTGGTACTCAAAAAGAATCGAGCACCTATCTTTGACCCCAGAGGGAAGTTCTAACCTAATTGGGAAGGTCCGTTCACCATCAAAGAAAATATTCTTGTAAAAGCAGTCAAACTTCAAGATCATGACAGAATTGAACTAGTAGAACTAACAAACCTAGACTAGATCAAGCAGTACTTCATTTAAGGAGGCCATCTTTGGTCGAATCAATTTTCATGCTACCTAGTTCAATATCTTCTTTCTCAGCCCTTTGCAATCTTTTTCAAAAAAAAAAAAATATACATACCTTTTTCTTTCTCAGCCTGATCACAGGAAAAAATTTGAACTACGTTTGGTCTGATTCCAAAATTCTGGGGTACGTATGCAACCTGAAAAATTACTTCAGGCCCGACCACATAAAAAAAAATATAGATTTCCCTATAAAAAAATTCAAAAAAAAGAAATATTGTCAAAATGGGGAAGAAAATTAAAAAAAAAAAGAAAATTTAAGAGAAAATGCCACACAAGGGGCATTTGGGTTTTTGAGTCTCAAAATTCATTTCTTTTCATACCCAGTTCTAAGTTTACCCATAATAATCCTCCTAAATACCATGCAAAAAGTCAAGGAAGATAGCAAAGCATGATCAAACAGTAATTCTAGAAGTTTAGAAGGAAAGAAAAAAAATAGCTTGCTAGGTTGAAAATCCTGAAAGGGCGACTTAAGCAAAAATTAAGGTAAGCTCGCAAGGTTGAAAATCTAAAAGGACGATTTTGGCAACAATCAGAGCAAAAAAAAAAAAACTCGCTAAATCGAAAACCTGAAAAGGTAATTTAGGTAAAAGGTAGAGCATGCTCGTTAGATTGAATACCTGAAAGACAGTTTAAGCAAAAGTTAAAGCAATAAAAAAATCAAAAGAAAATTCTCCGTTGAGTTGAAAAGCTAGAAGGGCGGTCCGAATCGAAACATCAGAAGTCCAAGTGACCAAGTTTCAATACCTAACTTAAACCAAGCAAAGACTCAAAAGTCATGAGCATCGTCTACGATTGATCTAAAAATTTTCTACTTCTCCAAGTGAACCAAGAGGGAAAATGGTGGATTCTACAATGAATCTCGAAAGGAAATATTTTATTTTCTTGAGCCTGACTCAAAATCTTCAATATAAATAGTCGAAATTAAATGTTGAATCTTTATTCCACTGGTGGTAATCAAATATTTCAAACCTTCATAAACAAGGGGCACTTCTCTTTGTTCTATAGAGTGTAATTTTTCCTCTTACACTAGGGGCATTTTTAAAATAAAAAAAATTGTGTTCAATTATCTCCAGTGCAATGTTTCCTGTCAATCTAAGCGCATTTTTGTTCTCAAGCCTGATCAATGTTAATCTTAAAGGATAATGGGAACCTCGGATTTAAGGTTACCCCCTTGATAGCAATTTTTTTAAAAACCCTTAAGGTACAAAGAACTTAAAAAATTCATAAAATTTTTGAAAAACCTTGAGGTTCAAACAGAAGCGGTTCTGATCTCATATTTGATTTTGTCCAGAGATTAACTCATTACCCTTTCATATAGAATAGGAGATAGGGCATTCTTTTTTTCCTAGATTCATTAATTCCTTTCCAGATTTATTCATTCTTTTTCAGACTCATCTATCATTTCCCAGATTTATTCATTCTTTCTCATATTCATCTATTCTTTCCCAAATTTATTCATTCTTTGTCAGATTCATCCATTCTTTCCCAGATTTATTCATTCTTTATCAGATTCATCTATTATTTCCCAGATTTATTCATTCTTTCTCAGATTCATCCATTCTTTCCCAGATTTATTCGTTCGTGCTTAGATGCCGTCGGGGGTTTTCTCGGATTTTGCTCAGATGCCGTCGAGGGTTATCTCGGATTTTGCTCAGTTGTCGACGAGGGATATCTCAGATTTTGCTCAGTTGTCGTCGAGGGTTATCTTAGATTTTGCTCAGATGCCACCGAGGGTTTTTCCAGATTTTGCTCAGTTGCCACTGAGGGTTATCTCGGATTTTGCTCAGATGCCGTCGAGGGTTTTCTCGGATTTTACTCAGTTGCTGCCGAGTGTTATCTTTGATTTTGCTCAGATGCCACCGAGGGTTTTCTCGGATTTTGCTCAATCGCTATCGAGGGTTATTTTAGATTTTGCTTAGATGCTATCGATGGTTTTCTCGGATTTTGCTCAGATGTCACCGAAGGTTATCTCAGATTTTGCTTAGTTGCCGTCGAGGGTTATCTTGGATTTTGCTCAGATGTCACCGAGGGTTTTCTCGAATTTTACTCAGTTACAGTCGAGGGACATCTCGGATTTTGCCTAGATATCGTCGAGGTAACCCTCGGATTTTGCTCAGATGCCATCAAGGGTTATCTCGAATTTTGCTTAGTTACCGTCGAGGGTTATCTCGGATTTTGCTCAAATGCCACTGAGGGTTATCTCGAATTTTACTTAGATGTCGCTGAGGGTTATCTTGGATTTTGCTTAGTTTATACTCAAATTATGCTCAGTTTTTACACAGACCACATGAGATTTATCTCAAATTTCATATACACACGTGCACATTTGTTCCATTATTCTGGGAGAATTCTCTAAAATTCAAGGATCTGACACCGTCAGTGAGAGCTCGTGCTCGAGGACCTGGCAACTTTTAGTTCGAGAAGATTTTTACCTTCAAAGATCTGAACGCCTCGACGAATTACTAAATCAGGCTGTTAAAAGTGCCCTCGATCCGCGGGGTGCACGGATCTGCTTTTGACCCTTAAGGTTTGGGAGTCGCCACCTAGTTATTATGGTCTAGGAACCAAACTGACTTTAAAACGAATAAAAGACTAATCTACTACAGAAAAAAAAAAACTGAATCCGGGGATCATATTAAGGGGTTGGAAGGTGTTAGGCATCAACCCCGCCCGGCCAAAGCCGGTCTCTATTTATCCCAAATAAAATTACATCGCTAATAACAAAACCTAGATAAAAAATAACGAAAATCTTACCTTCGATCTGGAAAGGTGCTATTCCCTCTGATTTGGTAAAACTGCTTCTTGTACCGTACTCCTTACTTTGTTCTATCTCTGAATCTGATTTCTGATCTCCGAGGTAAGGTATCTCCTTCTTGGATCTGAGTACTTCGAATTTGTTGTGGATTTTGGGGTGTTTTTGAAAGGTTTCTAGGTATTTTTCAGGCTAAAATCGGAGCATAGGTGTTAGGTAAAGAGTTGGGACTTCAAAATTAGGGTTTTGGAAAGGTTGTGGAGACTTCTTCACCTACTTTTTCTATGATTTTTTCTTTGATACGAAAATAGGGTGTGGAGGCTCCTATTTATAAAGTTTTTTAGAAGCATTAGGGTTTGATTAGGGTTTCTTTTAAAGTTTTAATTAAGGTTTTGACTTTGGTTTTATGAGATGGACTTAGTCTTTAGGGTTTTAATTTAGGATTTTGACTTTAGTCTTATGAGATTGACTTGATTAGTTAAATTAGGGTTTTGATTTAGGATTTTGACTTTAGTCTTATGAGATTAACTTGATTAGTTTAGATTAGGGTTTTGATTTAGAATTTTGACTTTAGTCTTATGAGATTGACTTTAATACTTTGACTTTAGTCTTTCTTGGTTGGTTTTTAATATCTTGACTCTAGTCTTACTTGATTGAACCCCCTTTTATTATATCTTTAAATTAATTTTATTAATATTTCACTTTACATTATTTAATGTTTTATTTATTAATTTTAAAATTTTTAATTATTAAATTTGTGAAATTATCGTTTTGCCCTCGGAGAGGATTTTTTTACGTTTTAAGTCATTTTTCAATGTTTCAAGATGTTTTGGAATCATTTTTTCATAAGAAATTCAATGGGAATGTTGGTTTTTGTCATTTATGAAGTTTTTTGTATGAAATGGTTGTGAACTTTATGAGGGGCATTTTCGTAATTTTATCGAATTTTGTGAAAATTGTCGAAATGATTTATTTGGTTTCGATTTGTTATTTTATGTGCTTGAATAAGTTTTCTTAATCGTAACGTAGGCTCTAGGGTTATTTTGATGTTAGGGATATTTTGGTAATTTGGTCATTTTTAGTGATTTTTATTGTGAAGCTTCTTTTTGGTCTTCAAGATGATGATTTCTATATTTCTAGGGTCGTATTTTCCTAGCGTAGCGTGATTTCTAAAGTTTTGTCAGTTCGAGATACCTCATCCAGATTTCTGAAACATATCTGGTAACAAAATAAAGTATTGGAATAACATCCATCATTGGGAACCATTGCGATCAGGTTGACGAGTTGCTTAATTAGGCGAGTGCAAAAATGGGATGTCTACAGATGCCCCTCTTTGGCAGAGGGTTGAAGCAAACTAGATAGCAAATCTATTTTGGTAGATAGTGCGATATCCGAATGCCAAAGCTAGTGACAGTTCATTTTGTAGCCTGATTTAGCTATTCGTCGGGGTGTTCGGATCCTTGAGGGTAAAACTCTCCCCGAACTAGAAAAATGTCAGGTTCTTGAGCGCGAGCTCTCACTGGCAGTGTCAGATCCTTGAATTTTAGAAAATTCTCCTTGACTGATGTAACAATTATGCAAGTATGTGGACTCAAAATATGAGATAGATTTCAAAGAGTTTGAGTTGGAAATGAGTCAAATCTGAGCATGAAGTGAATATAACTTGAACATAAACTGAGCATAATTCCAAAAAAATCCTTGGCGGCATCTGAGCATAATTCCAAGAAAATCCTCGACGGCATTTGAGCATAGTTCCGAGAAAATCCTCGGCGGTAACTGAGCATAATTCCAAGAAAACCCTTGGTGGCATCTGAACATAATTCCAAGAAAACCCTTGGCGGCATCTGAGCATAATTCCAAGAAAACCCTTGGCGGTATCTGAACATAGTTCTGAGAAAACCCTCGGCGGCATCTGAGCATAATTCCAAGAAAACCCTTGGCGGCATCTGAGCATAATTCTGAGAAAACCCTCGGCGGTAACTGAGCATAGTTCTGAAAAAACCCTTGGCGACATTTGAGCATAGTTCCGAGAAAACCCTTGGCGGCATCTGAGCATAATTCCAAGAAAACCCTTGACGGCATCTGAGCATAGTTCCGAGAAAATCTTCGACAACATCTGAGCATAATTCCAAGAAAACCCTTGGTGGCATCTGAGCATAGTTCTGAGAAAACCCTCGGTGGCATCTAAGCATAATTCCAAAAAAACCCTTTGCTGCATCTGGCTGAGTAAAACTGAGAATGAAGGAATAAATTTGGGAAAGAACGATTGAAAATGAAATCTAGAAAAGAGGGGTTGAATCTCGGAATGAATAGATCTTGCACATAATGAACGCCCTATCTCCTATGTGAGATCCAAAATGCATTTGTTTGAACCTCAAGGTTTTATCCAAAAGTTTTATGAATTTAAAACCTGAGTTTGAACCTTACGAGTTTTTCGAAAAACTATTATCAAGAGGGTAACCTGAAGTTTGGGGTTCTCATTATCTTTTAGGATTAGCATTGCTCAAAAATAAAATGCCCCTAGTTTGACAATAAACATGGCATTGAAAATAATTGAATACATCATGCAAAAATAAATAAATAAAAAAATGTCCCTTGTATGAAAGTTTAAAATATTTGATTACCACAAACGCAATAAAGATCCAACTTTTAATTTTGATTAATTTTATTGAAGGTTTTGAGTCAGGCTCAAGAGAACAAAATTATTTCCCTTTTGAGATTCATCATAAAATTCATTCTTCTCTCCCTTGGTTCACTTGGGGAAGTAAGAATTTTCAGATCAATCGTAGACAAGATACTTGTGGCTTCCGAGTCTATGCCTAGTTTAAGCTAAGTATTGACCTTGATTATTCGGACTTCTAATGTTTCAGCTCGGACCGCTCTCAGTTTGGTATTTTCTTCTATTTTTCTTTGTTGCTCTAACTTTTGCCTAGATCGTCTTTTCAAGTTTTCAATCTATCGAGCTTGCTCTGGCTTTTGCCTAGATCACCTTTTCAGGTTTTCGATCTAGCTAACTTTTTCTTCTTTTTTCTCGGCTCTGATTGTTGCCAAAGTTATCCTTTCAGATTTTTAACCTTACGAGCTTGCCTTAATTTTTGCCTAAGTCACCATTTTCGGATTTTCAACTTACCAGGCTTCATCATTTTTTTTCTTCTTCTGATCTTCTAGAGTTACTATCTGATCATGCTTTGTTATCTTCCTTGACTTTTTGTACGGTACTTAGGAAGACTTTTATAGGTGGGCTTAGGACTAGGTATAAAAAGAGAGGAATTTTGAGGCTTAAAAGTCCAAATGCCCCTTGTGTGCCATTTCATTTAAAAAAATTTCTTGAATTTTCTTCCCCATTTTGGATGATATTTTTTTTTCTTTTGAATTTTTTCTTTTTAGATTTTTTCTTTTTCGGGGAATCTATTCTTTTATTTTGATGTGGTCGGGCCTGAAGTAACTTCTCAGGTTGCCTACGTACCCTAGAATTTTGGGATCAGACCAAAACGTAGTTCGAATTTTTCCCTCCCATGGGTTAGGTAATCAGGCTAAGAAGTAAAAGGCATATTTTTTCTCTTTTTGAACAAGCTGCAAAGGGATTGAGAAAAGAGATAATGAACTAAGTAGTAGGAAAATTGATTCGGTAAAAAATGGCCTCCTTACATGTAGTACCGTTTGATTTGGTCAAGATTGGTTGGTTCTGGTGACTCGATTCCATCATAATCTTGAAGCCTGACAGCTTTTCCTGGTAATATTTCCTTGATGATGTACGGACCTCCCCAATTTGGTTTGAACTTCCCTCTAGGGTCAAAGATAGGTGTCCGATTCTCTTTTGAGTACTAAATCCCCGACTTGTAAGTGATGGGCCTTGATCTTTTTGTCAAATGCACGAACAACTCTTCTTTGATAAGCTTACACGTGATACAAAGCTCTCAGTCGTTTTTCTTAGATCAAATTCAATTCTTCATACCGCTGGCGAACCCAATCTATTTCTGATAATTGATTTTCCAACATGACCCTGAGAGATGGAATTTTCATTTCAACTGGCAAGAACGCTTCCATGCCATACACTAAGGAGTAGGGAGTAGCTCCAGTAGAGAATTGAATTGAAGTTCGATATGCCCATAATGCAAATGGCAGTTTTTTAGACCAATCTCGATATGATTGACACATTTTCCTGATGATAGTCTTAAGATTCTTATTAGCTGCTTCGACTGCTCCATTAGTCTGAGGGCGGTAAGGAGATGATTTGTGGTGTGAGATTTTGAATTTTGAACACAAAGTAATAACCTCAGCTTTGAAATGTGACCCGTTATTAAAAATCAGTTCCGAAGGTAACCCGTACCGACAGATGATGTTCGTTTGGTTAAACTTTACAACTCGAGACGCAGTAAGGACAGCATAAGAGGCAGCTTAGACCCACTTAGTAAAATAATCGATAGCAACTACAATATATTCATGCCCGTTTGATGTTTTAGGCGATATTTTACCAATAATGTCAATTCCCAAAACTGAGAATGGCCATGGTGAAGTCAGACCAACTAATCGAGAAGGTGGCACATGTATGAGATTCGCATGTATTTGGCATTTGTGGCAGGTCTTGACCATGTGATGACAATCTGTTTCCATTGTAGGCCAGTAGTACCCTTGTCTCATAATTTTCTTAGCTAACATTTTCTCATTCATGTAAGGGTCGTATTTTCCTGAATGTAGTTCAATCATTATCTGTTCAGCTTGTTCTTCATCGATGCATGACAAATGAATCCCATCATAAGACCTTTTGTATAAATTTCCTGCGCACAGGATGATTGAGATGCTAATCTTAGTAAGTTTTATCGTTCTTTCCTCGATGCTTCTTTTGGGAATTCTTTTTTTTCCAACACCTTTTTAATGTCTGTGTACCACGACTTTCCATCAGGTAGTCGAGTAGCAATATTGATCTAACAGCAATACGCAGGTTTGTCTTTGACTTCAACAGTGATCGACCTCAATTCCATGCCAAGGGGCAAATGGATCATTGAAAATAGAGTGGCTAACGAGTCAGCAAATTTACTATCTTCCCTTGACACGTGTTGGAACAAAATAACTTTAAACTTACTCACTAAGTTTAACAAATACTCATGATAAGGCTTCAACTTTTCATCCCTAGTCTTCCATTCTTCCAATGATTGGTGTATGACCAAGGCTAAATCCCCAAAAACTTTGATTTCTGTAATGCCCAGATTCAAAGTAGCTTCAAGTCCAGCGATGCATACCTCATATTCGACTGTGTTATTGGTGTTAGAGAAGACTAACTTAATAGCGATCGGAATGTGGCATCCTTCCGGAGAAAACAGGACTGCCCCTATTCCATACCCATTCTGATTGGCGGCTCCATCAAAATACAACTGCTATGTTTGGTTCCGAGGCTCTTCTTCAACATGCAAGATGTTGTCATTTGGGAACTGATCAACATGCCTTATTCCTTCTGCTACCGGGTGATCTGCCAAGTATTCTGCTACAACTCTCCCCTTGATGGATTTTTGTGTAACGTGCGTGATGTCAAACTCTAATAACAACAATAACCATCTTATGGTTCTCCCTGTCAGTGCCGGTTTCTCGAAAAGATACTTGAGAGGATCCATCCGAGATAACAAGATAATTGAATGAGATAGCATATAATGCCGAAGTTTCTAAGTAGCCCATACTAGTACCAAGCAAGTTTTTTCCAGAGATGAATACTTTCGTTCATATTCTAACATCTTCTTACTGATGTAGTAGATGGCCCTTTCTTTGCGAGTATTTTGTCATACTGTGCAAGCATGCATCCCATAACTTCTTCTGTGACTGATAGATAAAGAAGAAGTGGTTCACCCGGTGTGGGTGGAACCAAAATAGGCGGGTTCAAGAGATACTTCTTGACTTGGTCGAAGGCCTTTTGACATTGCTCATTCCAAACTGTTGGTTCATTCTTCTTGAGAAGCTTGAAAATAGGTTCGCAGACGTTGGTGAGTTGAGCGATGAATCTGTTGACATACTAAATTCTGCCTAAAAAATCCTCGAATTTACTTTTCAATTTTTGGCGGTGGCATTTCTTGGATAGCTTTAATTTTCACAGAGTCTACTTCGATCCCTCTTTGACTAACCACAAATCCCAACAATTTTTCAGAAGTTACTCTAAATACCTATTTCTGCGGGTTGAGGCGGAGTTTGTACTTTTGAATCCTTGTGAGAAAATTTTCTAACGCAGCAACGTGCTCCAGTCGTTCTTTGGATTTGACTATCATATCATCTACATAGACTTCGACTTCCTTATGTATCATGTCATGTAGTAGAGTCGTGACTGCTCTTTGATAGGTGGTTCCGGCATTCTTCAAATCAAAAGGCATAATCTTGTAGCAAAAGGTTCATCACTGTATGATGAACGATGTCTTTTGCATATCCCGAGGATTCATTTTTATCTGATTGTACCCCGAAAAGCAGTCCATGAAGGATAATAAAGCGTGTCTCGCTGTACTATCTACTAGAACATCTATGTGTGGCAAAGGAAAACTGCCTTTTGGGCTTGCTTTGTTTAGATCTCTAAAGTCCACACACATCCTGACTTTTTCATCCTTTTTTGGCACCGGGACGACATTGGCAATCCACTCAGGGTATTCTACTACTTCCAAAAATCCAGCGTAAATCTGTTTCGTAACTTCTTCTTTAATTTTCAGAGTCCATTCTGGCTTCATACATCGAAGTTTCTATTTAATGGGTCGAGCATCCGAATATAACGGAACCCGATGTTGAACAATGTCTGTGCTTATTCCCGGCATATCCTCGTAAGACCACGCGAACACATTTTTGAACTTTCTGAGCAAGTCTACTATCCCTTTACGTTCATCGGGGGATAATGTGATCCTAATCCAAATTTCTTGAGGACTTTCTTTTGTTCCGAGATTGATAATCTCTACTTCCTCCATTGGAGGTTGAGCCCGACGTTCATTTTCTTGTTCAAGTAATTTGATTATTTCAGGGGGAGGTTCTTCGTCACAAGATTTTTCCTCCGAAGTCAGATTATTAGTTAAATTATTATTGCACTTGGGATAATCAAAAATTTCTTTCATTTCATTAAAAGGAGATGAGGTAACAGGACTCATTGTCGACTTGACAGACTTACTTAACTTAACAAAAATAATGGACTTACTTGACTCAGCAGAAAAAAATGACTGATCTGGCATGTCAGACTGAACAAGACTAAGGGGATTGACAGACCCAATTTGGACATGCAACACAGGACTAATTACATGATAGCTAGAGAGACGCCCTACAACGGGTTTGATTGCAGACTGAGGATTTGGGATCCCCTTCTCAGTTGACAACACCAAGACACTATGATCTTCAATGAATAACTGGTCAATGTTGAGGGAGTCTAGATTGAGCTGCCAGTCTTCAATTTTCTTCTCTTCAGCTTCTGTGTTTGCTTCCTTTTCAGGCCAATCCATACCGAAGAAGATCTCAAACTCCGGCAGACTAGTACCTCTGATGTGGTCAATGAATGGCTCTGGGAACCCACAGTAACAGAAATCGTCTCCTTCCTTCACGAAATAGTCATTAAGGATCTTTCGATAGGGTTTCATTTTAATGAGATCCATAGTGCGTCTTTGCCTTTTTACAACTACCTTGTCTCGCTTTGTCTTCCAGTATTGGGCCCAATCTTCATTACTAGGCTTATATCCTAACCCGAATGTGCCGATGACCTCTTTAATCACTGGTGCCTCTTTAATACCTTACTGCTTGCGACCTAAGCCCATACCAGGGAAAAATCTCATTTTCTTGAATATATTGGCCATGTAACAATTAGAAATATTTTCCATTGGAAAATATTCTTTCATGGCTTGATCCCATTGGACTGAGCATATTTTCTCAAACTCGAACCCACTGAGCTCTACTCCCTGTTGTTCTGGCTGAATCTCAACTAACGGCTCATCCTTAGCTTTAGTACTGTTTATAATCCCTACAATTTCAGCATCTCCATAGAGAGTAATCACTAGCCCATCCTTGATAAACTTGACCTTCTAGTACAGCGTGGAAGGTATGGTTTTGATTTGGTGTAGCCACGGTCTTCCTAATAACAGATTGAAAGAAGACTGGATATCGATAACCTGAAATTCCACAGGAAATTCAGTTATACCTATGGATAGTCGAAGGTACAAAATTTTCAATACATCCCTTTTGGTGTTATCATAGGCCCCAACCCCTTGATTAGTGGGCTTGAGATCTTCAGTTTTAAACCAAAGGCAAGTGGCGGTCTTCAAAGGGCAAACATTAAATGCACTCCCATTATCGATCAATAGCAGAGGTACCCTCATCCCTTTACAGTCACTGTGATGTGCAATGGCTTAGTGTGGCTTGCTCCTTCTTTTGGGAGATCTGAGTCTGAGAAGGATAAGATATTCTCTACATAAGTCGCCCCTACTATGTTGGTCAGCTGATCTGGAGAAGTGTCAAGGGAGACTTGGGCTATACTTAATGCTTTGAGAATAGCCTCCCTATGGGCAGTGGAAGCTATAAGTAAATCCCAAACCGAGATATTAGCTCCTGATTTCTTCAATTGCTTGATCACGGAGTTATCTTCTTCAATATTTTCTTTGATAGGATCTTCTCTTTCTTTTCTTGTCAGGGCTGTCGGATTATCAACACAGAGTTCTTGTGGCTTAAAAACTCTTCTCCCTCGAGTCATATGTCTAACTTCATCACAGGAGAGAGAGTAAGGCTCATCTTCTTCAGTCAACAAGTATGGATCTTCATCTGTCAAAAATATAGAGCTTTTCAAGTTTATCTGAGCCAACAAGTAACTAGTGAATGCGGGGCTACTGTATCGAGGCGGGGATAAACAATACATATCATCTGAGGTTAAATCAAATGGTTCATAGTTTGTGGTGAAAACCTCATCAGTGAAGGCTATCCCAGCAAGGGGGTAACTAGGCGGTTTGACTTGGATAGGATGGATAAGAGAGACAGGATCGAATGGCAATGGTATGTGAGAAACCATGTTCTGGGTTGGTGGATGTTGATAGGTAGGTAGTGGATTAGTGGTGACATTTGGTGGGCTAGGGATTGTGACCTTTTTGTTGTCAATAAGGTTTTGAGTGACATGGTGTAAAATGATACATCGATCTGTGTGATGACCAGGATTTTGATGGAACTCGCAAAACAAGTTAGAATTGTGTCCAGCTGACAAGGGATTAGGTAGAGGTCGGGGTTGGATAGGGGTAAAAAGCCTTTTTTTCACCAATTTGTGAAGAGCTACAGTGAGACTCATCCCTAGATTGGTAAATTGACGTGGAGTTCGAGGTTGACTTGGCTGAGCATGGTTATTAGTTCGGATTGGGGGTTGAGCCGGGGTAGTTGACGTGTTGGCTATGTAGACATGGTTGGTGCTTGGTTTAGAAACATAGGGTTTCTTAGGCTTGTTATCCGAGGGGTTAGAGAGAATCCTAGAGGTAAATGCATCTTCGAGTTGGCTTCCAGCTTGTAACAATGACTCAAAAGTAGGAAGATATTGGGCCACTAGGTGTTGAGTAGATCCTTGTGAGAGGTTCTTTAGGATAATCGCTACATGTTCCTTCTTTAAAGGTCTATCCCACATTTGGACAGCTTTGGCTCTCCAGCGACCAATGAAATCAGTAAATGTCTCCCCATTCTTCTGCTTAGTTGCTTCCAAATCCCTTCTTGAGGTCTCAATCTCAGTACTGTACTTATATTGATGCCAGAAAGTCTTTGACATGTTCTCCCATGTACCCACAGTAATTGGATCTTGAGACATCAGCCAACGTAGTGCTGATCTTGACAAAGTTGTTTGAAACAATAACATCATATGTTCATCGTTGAGCCCCATGGTGCGCATGTTAGTAACATACACCTTAAGATGTGTTTTTGCACACCCTATACCACTAAACTTGTCCATTTTCGGCATCACAAACTTCTCGGGCAAGTGTATTCTAGGGATGCGGTTCAAAGCTTCGATGCCTGCTGCAATTTCATCGATACCCTTTATACGCTTCATAGCCGATTCTAATTGAGACATTCTATTAGCTAACGCCGAATTTTCATCAACATACTCTTCGTCTCCGTCAAGTTCGAAGACTTCACGTGGACGTTTATCTTGTGCCTTCTTTCCTTTTGGGTTGTCTAGGGGATTGCCCATTGACTCCGAGGTCTGTTCTAGTACTTCCACTTTGCCTTTTATACTGTTGATATCATTGGCAAAGACTGCCAAGATCTTACGGATATCTGTAAGTTCAGATTCTGAAGCCATCTCTACTTGTTGACTTTGAACTGTAGCTCGTTCTAACCGACTGGACTTACGACTCCAACTAGGAGGTGGACGCTTGAGTTTAGGTGCAATGATAATCCTATATGACCCCATAAAAGGTAAATTTAGTCAATTTCAGTATTACCCTCTTGATAACATTTTAAGAAATCATTTCATTGAGGTTTGTGCACCAATCCATTAATTAATCCATTCACATAATGAACATTCAAAGAAGAAATCAATATTTATTTGAAAGAAAAATAGTTTTATTGAAAATGATTGACAAATAAATGTTCTTATTAAAAGTATCTTTCAACAAATTTGACTTGAATTATTTTTACATTGACGCTTGGCTTTGTCTTGATGGTCATCCGGATTGTTGTCAGGCTTGACCCTCTTGGCTCTAACAACTGGCTCTCTGAATTATGTTGGTCCGTCTGAATACCCTAAAGTGTGCTTGTTCCAAGCTTTCTCAATGAGGTGTACTAATTTTTCAGTCAAAGCCTCGGGGGGAAAGAAAGCTTTGTGCTGAGGTAAGGATAACTCTATAGGTGCGTCATACTGTTTTGGGATCAGATTAGGATGGTAAAAAGACGTTTCTTCTAAATCGATCAGACGGACATAGTAGGATCCTTTGGTTCCTAGAACAGGAGGATCAGACATCCACCAAAGGCACCTAAAACCGATATGACAGGCAAGGCGAGAGTCTAACCATTTGCTCCAAGCTTTGACTGAGTTGTGACGCACTAACAGGTTTCTCTTGAAAAATTGTTCTGGCCCATATTTGAGGCTTGAGGGAACATCTACAATTTTGAGGCGATCACAAAGTCACATATAGAGTAAGTAGGGGCTTCCTTTGAAGTTTTCCCACTCATCATTTTTTATTGCATCTAAACCTGAGAAAGTTTCGGCTAGAATGAGAGGTACCAGATTGACTTTTCTTGAGAGTTGAGAGACTATATCTATGAAGGACTCAGGGATAGTTTGACCATCACTATTGGAGGTTAGCATGTATTGGGCTAGGATTCCTAGGCACAATCAATAATCTCTAGTAGCCCGCCAGGCTTCAGGTTTTACATTGGTAGGGTGACTGCGGGAGCGATACGGGCCCAATAAAGGTACTAAGTCCAATCTCCCGTTATGTACTAAGGCCTTGGCTTCTTCCTTGGAAATGTTCAGTCCTGTGACGAGGTTACTAGAATATCCGATCTTCAATGAGGGCTTGACTAGAGGTCCTGAAGTGGATATCCCCATGATGCCACAAAAATCCTCATGAGTGGGGCACAAATGCATATACCCCATATAGAATATATGAAGATGGGGGTTCCATCGCTTAGCCATAGTATGTAAGAGGTTCCAGTCTATCTCAAACTCGTGGAAGTAGAGAGCACTCCTCAACATAAATCTTTCAAAATTGATCTTCTCTACGATGGTTGTTTTGACTAACTGATCGATTGGGTTATCGCCTGTGATTAGCATCCTGGTTTGAGATAAAAGGGTATTTTAGTACTCTTCCAAGGTCCATGTAAAATATCAATTTTCTTTTTTTTTATTTTTTTTAGAAAATATTTTCCTTTCGGAAGATCTTGTTCTTACGAAAATATGTTTTGGAAAATATTTTTTCTAAAAAATACTTCTTTTGGAAAATATTCTTCTCTGGAAAATATTCTTTTCTATAAACTATTTTTGCTTTGAAAATTTGATTTCCAGTTGGATTTAAATGGCCTGGTCCATCATGATTGTTGGATCAGGATAGACTGGGTCATTATTATAAAAGAATGGATTCATTATTGGGTCAATGCACCCATTTTAATCATTTAAAAGAAAAACTTTAATCCTTGAGGGTAGCCATACATTTTGATCTCATTATCCACATCATTCATATCAATCACAAAGTCTCATAAGATTCTATTCAAATGAACAACCCGGGAACACCCACAATAAGTTCGAGTCGTGACCTACAGGGAAGGTTTCTAGACTTTAAGCTTACTACGTGCAATGTATCTGGCCACCCTTGTCCAAATACACCTATATACCTCTCGATACGTAGTGACTTGATTTGATATACCGTATAGGTGATAATCTAAAACCTCAACTCACTTCTCTGAAGTTAAAAATAACCAGTTTGATCTCCAGTTGAGAGGCGGCGCACAATGTTGAGCAAGCGCCCACTTAAATACCTCTCATCTAGAATAGATGTAGTCTATCCCCCTCGTACAGTAGGGTACAGCGGGGCAAGATCTTGTTTAGGCACTGATTTTGACCAAGAAGTGCAATTGATATACTTAGATTATCTTTTACATACCTATGGGTACGAGTCAAGAGTTGTAGCTTTCATAAATGGTTTGGCATCCCATGAGGGGACCAACCACGTACTAGTACTACGTTGGCAATCGGGACATGTGACTGTGTGGCTCACAATAGGTTAAAGACTCAGGTTGCTCTAGCCTGGGTGCATCAATATACCTCTCAGAATCACCTGATCAGACGGTATTGATGCCCCAGTTTGATATACCCTAAGATACGTGACTGGAGTTGTGATTTTCATGAATGACGTCGCATCTCCGAAGAGACCGGACCACGCACTAGTGCCATGTTGGCTATATAGGACATGTAAGTACGCGAAACAGTAAACGTGCATGTGGTGTGCAAAATAGGGTGGGGTGTGCCCGGGGCATTTTCCAAACACATGGGCCCATGGGTCCAATCAAACCAATTATTATAACATGAATTACATGAATATCGAAATAAAACACTATCCTAATCACACGAATACTTAATCAAGATCAAAACCATTCAAATCACATGATTAAAGATAAGCATATCAAGCATATATCCATGTTAGAAGCAAACATTTAATCCGAAATATTTATTTATGTGTTCCAATCAAGGGTTACTTGAGTGACCTTAAATAAATTGAGATTTAAGAGAATATCGAATTAAGGATAGAATGGTAATTGTTAGAACACATAGTGGTTTTACAAGAATCGACCGATTGATTTTACTAGTTTTTTTTTTAATTTAAAATAAAAGAAAATAAAAAAATAAAAAATAAAAAAATAAAAAAAATCCTAATTTAAAATGACCAAAAATCCAGCCTATGAACCGATTTTTTATTAAAGAGGGAGAAAAAAAAAAAAAAAAAACCAACCCACCCCAAATCGACTTTCACGTGGAAATTCCTTAATTAAAATCAACGAATGGTGTAGAAAATCCAATTTTAAACTTTGATTGCAAAAATCCCCATTTTTTATTTTGATGTTTGATCGAACACGTGTTCTAATTAGTGCTAATGATGGAATAAAGATTCCACATGTTCAATAGGATTTGGAATGCATTTCAACAATTCCGCAAAACATGTTCTTTGATTTTTAAAAATAACAGAGACGTTCCCGCATTTAAATCCTGTAATTTAGAATTGTAACTTGATCGGATGGTCCACGCTTCGCAAACAGCATATTCAAAGTTCAAAACCCGCGCAATTGATGAAATCCAAATCTTAGAGAAAAAGATTCAAAAGCATCCACATTCACTCCGAAACATATAGAAAATTCCAATATGTTTGGATCGGGAAAAATAAGATTTGAGGGAAAGAAATTCAGATCGAGATATCGATCATTGATTCCGGATTAAATGATCCTAAAACTCGATTGAACAAACTAGACAGAAACGAAAAGAGAAACTGGGCTCATCATCGACATTCAAACCTCTATAAGGTACAAAAAGGATCTGATCTGAAATCCTCTTACACTCGATTTTTCTAACTCTCTCTCTCCTTTCAAACCAGTTCACAACAAGTCACTCTGATCAATTGAAGTTACTAATAATCTGAGCTGGCAGATTTCAAAATTTTCTTCTACCGAATGAAGAGAGGCCGATGTTCTCTTAATAAAATCATCATTTTGGATCGGTTTCAAGAAAAACCGTTAGTTCTAAACACTAAATCAAGGAAAATTGGCGACTTGTGTGACATTCAAGTTGTTCGGAACCGATTTCAACCAAACTGACTCTAAAACGGATAAAAAACTAATCTACTACAGAAAAAAATTGAATCTGGGGATCATATTACGGGGTTGGAAGGTGTTAGGCACCAACCCCGCCTGGCCAAAGCCGGTCTCTACTTATCCCAAATAAAACTACATCGCTAATGACAAAACCTAGATAAAAAAATAACGAAAATCTTACCTTCGATCTTGTGAAACTGCTCCTTGTACCGTACTCCTTACTTCGTTCTATCTCCGGATCTGATTTCTGATCTCCGAGGTAAGGTATCTCCTTCTTGGATCTGGGTGCTTCGAATTTATTGTGGATTTTGAGATGTTTTTGAAAGGTTTCTAAGTGTTTTTCAGGCTAAAATCGAAGTATGGGTGTTAGGTAAGGAGTTGGGGATTCAAAATTAGGGTTTTAGAAAGGTTGTGGAGGCTTCTTCACCTACCTTTTCTAGGGTTTTTTCTTTGATACGAAAATAGGGTGTGGAGACTCCTATTTATAAAGTTTTTTAGAAGCATTAGGGTTTGATTAGGATTTCTTTTAGATTTTTAATTAGGGTTTTGACTTTGATCTTATGAGATGGACTTAGTCTTTAGGGTTTTAATTTAGGGGTTTGAATTTAGTCTTATGAGATTGACTTGATTAGTTTAGATTAGGGTTTTGACTTTAGTCTTATAAGATTGACTTTAATACTTTGACTTTAGTCTTTCTTAATTGGCTTTTAATATCTTGACTCTAGTTTTACTTGATTGACTTTAAGGTTGACTTTAGTCTTACTTGATTGACTTTGATTTTTGGAGAACCCCCTTTTATTATATCTTTAATTCTTTGAGCCCCCACATGGAGGGGTCCTTGAATAAATATCCTAGCAACCATTAACAATTTTGCCTAAAAAACCTGATTGATCAATTTTTTAGTTTAAATTTTTAAATTAATTTTATTAATGTTTCAGTTTACATTATTTAATGTTTTATTTATTAATTTAAAAAATTTTAATTATTAAATTTGTAAAATTATCGTTTTGCCCTCGAAGAGGATTTTTTACGTTTTAAGTCATTTTTCAATGTTCCAGGTTATTTTGGAATCAGTTTTTCATAAGGAATTCAATGGGAATGTTGATTTTTTTCATTTATGAATTTTTTTGTATGAAATGGTCGTGAACTTTATGAGGGGCATTTTCGTAATTTTGTTGAATTCTGTGAAAATTGGCGAAATGATTTATTTGGTTTCGATTTGTTATTTTATGTGTTTGAATGAGTTTTCCTAATCGTAATGTAGGCTATAGGGTTGTTTTGATGTTAGGGGTATTCTGGTAATTTGATCTTTTTTAGTGATTTTTAGCGTGAAGCTTCTTTTTGGTCTGCAAGATGATGATTTCTATGTTTCTAGGTTGTATTTTCCTAGCATAGCGTAGTTTCTAAAGTTTTGTCAGTTCGAGATACCTCATCCGGATTTCTGAAACATATCTGGTAACAAAATAAAGCATTGGAATAAACATCCATCATTGGGAACCGTTGCGATTGGGTTGACGAGTTGATTAATCAGGCGAGTGCAAAAATGGGGTGTCTACAGTTGCAAAATGAACTGTCACTAGCCTTGGCATTCAGATATCGCACTATCTACTAAAATATATTTACCATCTAGTTTGCTTCAACCCTTTACCAAAGAGGGCCATCTGTAGACACCCATTTTTTGCATTCGCCTGATTAATCAACTCGTCAACCCGATCGCGACGATTCCCAATGACGGATGATTATTCCAATGCTTTATTTGTTACTAGATATGTTTCAAAAATTTAGATGAAGTATCTCAAACTAACAAAATTATAGAAACCACGCTACGCTAGGAAAATATAATCCCAAAAACATAAAAATCATCTTCTTGTAGACAAAAAGAAGCTCCACAATAAAAATCACTAAAATACGATCAAATTATCAAAATACCCCTAGCATCAAAACAACCTTAGAGCCTCCCTTATGCTTAGAAAAACCCTTTCAAACACAAAAAATAGCAAAGTGAAACCAAATAAACTATTTTGTCAATTTTCACCAGATTCGATAAAATTACGAAAATACCCCTCATAGGGTTCGTGATCATTTCATGCAAAAAAATTTGTAAATTACACAAACCAATAATCCCATTGAATTCCTTACAAAAAAATTGATACTGAAACATCCTAGAACATCGAAAATCGGCTTGAAACGTAAAAATTCTCTTCGGGGGCAAAACGATAATTTTCCAATTTTTAAAATTTTCAATTTTAAAATTAATAAATCAAATATTAATTAACGTAAAGTAAATCCTTAATAAAATTAATTTAAAAATCTAAACCAAGTCAATTTCATAGGACTTAAGTCAAAACCTTAATTAAAATCCTAATCTAAAGAAACCAAGTCAATCTCATAAGATTTAAGTCAAAAACCTAATTAAAACCCTAACCAAGTCAATCTCATAAGACTAAAGTCAAAATCCTAATTAAAACCCTAATCTAAATAAACCTAGTGAATCAAATAAGACTTAAGTCAAAATCCTAATTCTTCTAAAAAACTTTATTAATATAGAGCCTCCACAACCTAATCTCACAGGTCAAAGAATATCCTAGAAAAAGTAGGTTAAAAAGCCTCTCTAGCCTTCCCACAACCCTGATTTTGAAGCTCTAACCTCTTACCTATCATCCAAACCCTAGTTTTTGTTCACAAAGTCCGAGAAACTCTTCATAAAACACCTAAAAATCTATCAAAAAAATTTAGGAAATACTCAGATCTAAAAAGAAGGTACTTCATCTTGGAGATCTGAAACGGATCTAGTGGCAAAAAAAACGAGGAGTATCTTACGAAAAACCATTCTACCAGTTCTGAGGGAACAAATTGTTGCTATCCCATAGGTATATTTTTTTTTATTATTTTTATTTTTATTTATTTATTTTAGATTTTTTTAGCAATGTAATCTTCTTGGAAAATAGTAGAGACCGGTGTTTGTCGGGCGGGGTTGATGCCTAACACCTTCCAACCCCATAATATGATCTCTGGACTTAGTTTCTTTTGTAGACTAGTTATTTTTATCCATTTTGTGTCAATGCTCAGTTCTTAGACCATAATAACTAGGTGATAATTCTCAAACCTAAAAAATCAAAAGCGGATCCGCACACCCTGTGGATTGAGAACGCTTTTAGGGACAATGATGTAATCCAATATTTTTTTATCCGAAAATCTGATTTGATTTTCTGTCAATCAAAAATTTTATTTTAGAAAAATCTGACAAAAAATACTACTGGATTTCTAAAGTCAGCATGAACAAAAGCCTAAAATTTGAGTCAATTTCATCAAAAATAAATAGTGGAATTTTAAGAAAATCTTGAAAGTGGGACTTAGGGGTAAAATTTTAGAATATTTCTGATCATTTTTAATTGAATCTGACCTCACCATTGGATTCAAAATGATCAAAAAACATACTTTAGCCTGTAAGTACGCTCAAATGCAAGTCCGAATATAAAAGTTGCAAAATCCTCGATTACCGGGTCGGACCAGGCTAAAACAATGACTTTTTGTTAGAGTAATAATTTTTAAAATTTGATCATACCATTGGGTTCATAACGAAAAATTATTCAACATGGACTATTTATTTGTCATTTTTGGAGATCAGGAAGTTGAATTATCGCCAAAAACGAAAACGACATCAAGTTTAGGGGTCACGTCAGGCCAAAAATGTAAATTTTTTATAGAGACATAATTTGTAGAAATTGACTATACCATTAGATCCGGAACAAAAAATTAGGCGAAATAGAGTATTCGTTTGTCAGTTTTGGAGACCGAATGACCAAGTTATCGTCGATCAAAACAATAGGCGAAATACCGAATTCGTCCCAAATATTATATAAATAATATTAAAATTTTTTTTTTAATCTCATCTTCCCCAACAAGTCATTTCAGCCGAGACATATACGGAAAAAAAAAATTATTTTTCTTCCGACCTTCTACCTCAGATCCTTCGCAAACGGTCCACTTTCGATGATCATCGCAGAAGAGAAAAAGATCCGCAGCCTCGACATCTACAAAATCCACCCAACCTTTCTTCATTTCACTTTCTATTTCATCCAATATCGTCAAAAATCAGCCGTATTTGGATATGAAAACTTCGAAATTTTGACCTCGGATTTCGTCCGTTTCGGGGTCAAATCGTCTTTCGACGCAGAAGGGAGAAATGTCCGTAGCCTCATTCTCTACATAACCCATCCAAATTCCTTTCGTTTTCTCGTCTTTTTCACCCCGTATTGTCAAAAATCAGCCGTATTTTTATACGAAGATTTCATAACTTCGACCTCGGTTTTCATCGGTTTCGGGGTCAAACCGTCTTTCGTTGTAGAAGGGAGAAAAGACGAGCACATCGAGATCTTCGAAACCACCAGGCCCGTTTCAAAAATCAGCCATTTCGAAGTTCGATCCGTCTCGATTTCCGTGCCAATCGCCTCGATTTCCGCGCACACGCTTTAATCCTTTCGCCTAGACATTGTAAGGAACTCTCAATTTCTATTAGTAATCGTAGATTGTGAAAATTGCATTTAGAATTTTATTGAAAAAAAATTTGGATATATTTTCGAAATGTAGAATTCTTTTGTTATTTCAAAAATTCAAGCCAGAAATTGCATGATTGATATGTTTAATTGTATTTTTAATAAATTATATGTGGGTAGAGTATTTTAACGGGTTATTTCCATAAATTGGGTCTTGTGCATTGCTCGAACCCCGTTTGGATATAAAATTTGTATTCTTTTTCAATATTATTGATAAAAATAAATTCTTTAGTTGGAAAATGTGATTTAATATTCAATGAACTCATATTGAGTTGATGAATATCAGAAAATGGATGTTTTATGAAGAGATTGAAAACTGTAAAAATAAGAAAATGGTAAAAAGGGTATGAAACGGTAAAATGTCAGAGTCACACCCGAGGGGTGATGTCTGCATTTTACGTTGTTGTGTTGTGTGCAGGTTGGTGAACAGATATCCAGGGATAATATTGTTGGTTGCATGTTTATTTAAATTTCTGTTAGCGTGAGGCGCTCCGTTATGTTATTTATTTTAGGCCGGGTGGCCACACTTGCATGGTAGGAAACTGGATATCTATTCTCAACCTTGTATTGTTAATTTCTCTTTTGTTTTCAAATGAAAATAATATATATAAGTAACTATTTTGTGAGCTGTTAAAGAGTTTGTGAATGCCTGAAGGGATAGTGCATCATATCATCCGGAGTGGTGTACTATCCTGGGATGTACGGTAGGGACCACCAAGCTCATACGTGGTATGGGACGCGTATGAGAGTGGAGTCACAACTGGAATCCGGGTTTATTCCTTTCTATCATTACCAGTGAACTTGTAATGTAAAGGTGGTCGTATACGAATGGTTTGTATATTTGGGAATCACATGTACGCCTGATAGGCATAGACGAAGATGATTGGTCAGTGATCACTAACAATTTATAGTAATCGAACGTTCTGACACATCGAAAAGAGACCCATTGCTTACGGTCACGTCAAACGGCCAGCCTGAGCCGGATAAATGGTTAACCAAACGTGGTAAGGACAGCGACCGACCATAAAATCAGGAACTAAAAGCCAGAGAGAAATTGTAACATCATGTCCCGATTGGGAGCGATCCAGTCGTGAATCCCAACACTCTAATTCCAATACTCCACCATTTTGTATTATGTATCTGTTGTCTTATTTTGATATATAAAATGAAATGCTTGTTTAATGTTTCCATTTGATCAATTAGATTTGTATAAAAAGATAATGTTATAGTGAGTACTGTTGACCGATGTAATGTGAGTTTTAAAACGTTTAGTTGCTCATCCTTGGCTATATGTACCAGTTAATCGTAGTTTTCTTCTGTAAAACTTTGTTTATTTTAAAATGATTCAGTATGTTTATTCGTTTATGTTAGGAGAGGTTATTGGTAGAAATTATTTCTTCCTTACTGGGTAACCATTGTTACTCACCCTTTCCTTCTCCATTTTTTTAGTTTCAGATCTGAAGCTTGACGAGGCAAGTATAGAGCATGAGTGAGAATCATCTGGTGGGTCAGATAGAAAGCCAGAGTTCGTCACTTGGTGAGTATTGGGGCTACATCCCTCTGGTGGTGTTAGTTTGTCTAGGTAATATTATAGATTCTGTTCTGAGCGTTATGACTTTTGTTAGAGTGAGGAATCTCTATATAATCCTGTATATAAGTTTTCTTCTTCCGCACTCTGATATTTCGTTCGTTATTAGACGTATATAGGCTTCCGCTAGTATTATATTTTATTTGGTTATATGCAGGATTGTATGTCGTTTATCAGGTGCAGGTTGAATGCCTTTGAATGCTAACATAAATAGAGGAGACCATGCCGAAATTTCGATGTACCACTTAGTACCTCGAGTTTTGACATGGGGATTTGTGTTAGCGTTCGGCGGGGCGCCACAGATGGTATCAGAGCATAGTATTAGATCCGTATGGGATATAGATCTGCTATGTTTTGGAGAATTGGTTGATACCACAGATATTAGTGCGATAATCATAAAGTGTTACTAAGAATTCGGTATTCGAGCTCTCCAGTAATTCCGTATTGGAATTATGAGTTCTTCCGTGTCTAGATATCTATAGAGCCTAGTAAGCCTAGGATAGGATTATAAGTTTGTTCTATTAGTAATGGAAATGGAGTCCATTACTATGTTCCAAGCTGCGGTAGAATTCATAGTTACGTAAGAACGATTTTGGCCGTATTTTGATAATTGCCTTGTTATGGATAAACATAAGCGAGAGGAATGAACAAGGTAGAGGCCGAAACATAATAGAGACAAGACAGATTCTGGATCAGACCATTGACCCGATAGCATAGCTAATGTCATTCATCGGACAGGTGGCTGGGTCTCATGACAAGTTTAGAGAGGAAATATGAATAATACAACCACTACCATTTCGAAACCAAATGGAAAGACGGCAATTAGTTTCTAATAAGCGACAAACAATTTTGAATCTAGCACATTCATTGAAAAATATATCATACATGAGGATTGAGATTATAGACATACCTACTCAATGAATAGAAGAAATTTATAAGAAACAACATATACTACTAAATCAGTTGAAAAGAAGAGTTGTGATATATTACGAATGTGGTAAATTGGGATATAAAGGAAAACAATGTTCAGGTCAATATCAATCGATTAAGGATGCGTGCCTCAAAAAGATGCTAGACAAACCAATGTATGAGATAATTACTAAAGTTGATAACGTATTCATGTCATCTCGAACAGACAAGACTAGTGATCGAAAGTGAGAGATGGTACAAGACTTACCACGATTGTAAGACACACCACTAAATCTAAGAAATGAGGAAGCGCTAGACTTCTTCGCAAAAGGGAAATACTATTTCACCTTAGAGACCATTACCACAAGGTCATACCTTTGAAGAATAAGAGAATTCCCTAACCCAAAGGATAGGTAAATCCAAGGATGTGGTTGTAGAATTTTCAACGATTACGTCTATCAAGATTTGGAGACTTTTTCGATCTGATTGAGGTCAATAAGTGGGTTTTGAAGACCTAAAAGATTTTGAATGACATGTAATGCCGGTGATTACATTCTAGTTGGACGAGGATACCAATCATTAGTAACGTTTTGAGATGAATGTATTGGGAGATGGATTGTTTGAGTGGGTATAATTCGAGAGGATAGGTTTATATCCGAGACTGCTCGAGAAATCAAGTACTAAGAGTTTTTGAGATTTGTGCAGGGTAATCTATCAATTACAGAGACTAAGATATGATGTTCACTAAGTTGTCACGAGATGTACCCGAGCTTCTCTTGACAGATCTGCAGAAGGTCGTAGATTCTTTAGTAGACTATAATCCTACCTAAAGGCCAGGAGGTTGATGATTGAGACTATCAATTATAGAGATACGGTAAATCGAGCTTAAAGGATAAAATGAGAGGAGATAGAGTTTCAGACCTCCAAGGGGCAAATGAGTTGACCTTAGATTTCTTTTCTTCCCAGATCAGATTTGGCCAAGAGGCTGATGTATTCGAGGCTAATCTTCCCGGATCAGTGTATCCACAATATGGAACTTCTTCACTATCAAGTTCTAAAGTTCTCCAATCGCCTTGTTATAGAGCAGTTGGAGCTCCAATGATGCAAACAAGGCCAAAGGAATCAACAAGATAGGTTCAGAGCCTATAGACCCTAGTTTACCAACTACCTATTCCACAGAGACCTATGAAGACAAGATCGTTGACATGTTACGCGTGTGATCAAGTAAGATATATCAAGAGAAAATGTCATCTATCACAGACGCGAGCAAGGGTTATGACCCAGGAGAAAGTACATGTCTCCGATGAAGTTTTGGAAAGTACGATTTCTAATTATAATGTTAGAAATTAGAATTCTATTCAATTTTGGTTCTTCTAGATCATATAATTCTGTGAAGAGTTTGCACACTTGCTAGAGCTAGAAATAACTGACACAGTTCAAGTAATGAAATTATTTATACCATTGGGAGGCCTTGCGAAGAAAGAATAAGATTTTTGGAAGATCGTTTAAGGACTTGCAAAATAAGTATTAGAAAATTGTAAAGTGTGAAAAGACAGGTGCTGTTCAATTGGTACGCTAGTCTTTATATCAATAGTCTAGTCAATTACTCTTATATTACGCTAGTAGATAACTAGGTGTTTCTTGTATATCCTTCATGTTGAGAGCTACTTCCTCGAATATCAACATAGGGAGTTGCGTATCTTTCCTTTCGATTGAAGATGGCTTAACTTTGGGAGGCCTAATGACTGAACTATTAGATAAAGCAGCTCTTGCTTTACGACTTCTTGAATTGATTCTCCTCCTTTGAAAAGATAGATCATCTTTTCGTTTTTATCTTTCTATCATCGGTGTCGGTTCTAACTCTTCTTTTGCTTTCTCCTTTCACGATCGCCTTCCAGTAGATGAATTCATTATTATCATTCTCATTACGTGATCAATGCCTTCTACTAACAACTACTCACTTCGAGACTTCGATTGTTACTCATTTTCACTCCTCAAAACGAAAGTGTTATAAGTAAAGATTACGTAGAAGCAGTGGCTACCACCTACCTGTGCCCACATCCATCCTAAAGAGATTTAATAGAGTATAAGTTAGGAGGTGGGTCGATGTAAAATGTGAGAAAGAATAATCTTGTGACAATGTTGCATTAATGGTGACTTAATAGAATTGTGAGAAAACAGATGTAGGATTTAGCCCACCGAGTAAGATTTTAAATTATAAAGGTTATGATAGAAGTTTTGAAGAAATATCGCAATAAGTAGAAATGTAATATTGAATTGAATATAAGGATAGTGGTGTTTTGCGGTAAGACTATGCATTGGGGAGTAATATTCATAATAATTATGAGTAAAACATAATAGACGATGTAATTGATGATAGAAGTAAAGATAAAGAATAAAGAAGATGTGAAAGGATTGTGGTTGATAGACATTGGTGGGGAAGTGATACAATGTGAATTGATTGTTATCTTGTGGTTATATAAATAATGGATTAGTTGGAGTATAAGTTTGAATTAGTGTGATTAATTAATGAATGTGTTGGGTTAACGGAATATGGGAGACATAAGTCTACGAGTTATAAATCAGATTGGTTTGGGACTATCAATAGATGGTAATCGAAAATAAGTGTTGTTTATTATATATGTCGTGTTAGTAGAATCGCGACAAAGTTTGATAAGTATGATTTCAATTTCGAGGACGAAATTTTTATTAAGGGGGGGAGAATGTAACACCCTGAATTTTTAATTCGTATCTCGAGGAAAAAAATAAATAGTGGAATTTTAAGAAAATCTTGAAAGTGGGACTTAGGGGTAAAATTTTAGAATGTTTCTGATCATTTTTAATGGAATCTGACCTCATCATTGGATTCAAAATGATCGAAAAACATATTTTAGCCTGTAAGTACGCTCAAATGCGAGTCCGAATATAAAAGTTGCAAAATCCTCGATTACCGGGTCGGACCAGGCTAAAACAGTGACTTTTTGTTAGAGTAATAATTTTTAAAATTTAATCATACCATTAGGTTCATAACGAAAAATTATTCAACATAGACTATTTATTTGTCATTTTTGGAGATCAGGAAGTTGAATTATCGCTAAAAACGAAAACGACATCAAGTTCAGGGGTCACGTCAGGCCAAAAATGTAAAGTTTTTACAGAGACATAATTTTAAGAAATTGACTATACCATTAGATCCGGAACAAAAATTTAGGCGAAATAGAGTATTCGTTTGTCAGTTTTGGAGACCGAATGACCAAGTTATCGTCGATCAAAACAATAGGCGAAATACCGAATTCGTCCCAAATATTATATAAATAATATTTTAAATTTTTTTTTAATCTCATCTTCCCCAACTCGTCATTTCAGCCGAGACATATACGGAAAAAAAAATTATTTTTCTTCCGACCTTCTACCTCAGATCCTTCACAAACGGTCCACTTTCGACGATCGTCGCAGAAGAGAAAAAGATCCGCAGCCTCGACATCTACAAAACCCACCCAACCTTTCTTCATTTCACTTTCTATTTCATCCAATATCGTCAAAAATCAGCCGTATTTGGATATGAAAACTTCGAAATTTTGACCTCGGATTTCGTCTGTTTCGGGGTCAAATCGTCTTTCGACGTAGAAGGGAGAAACGTCCGTAGCTTCATTCTCTACATAACCCACCCAAATTCCTTTCGTTTTCTCTTCTTTTTCACCCCGTATAGTCAAAAATCAGTCGTATTTTTATACGGATATTTCATAACTTCGACCTCGATTTTCATCGGTTTCGGGGTCAAACCGTCTTTCGTTGTAGAAGGGAGAAGAGACGAGCACATCGAGATCTTCGAAACCACCAGGCCCGTTTCAAAAATCAGCCATTTCGAAATTCGATCCGTCTCGATTTCCGTGCCGATCGTCTCGATTTCCGCGCACATGCTTTAATCCTTTCGCCTAGACATTGTAAGGAACTCTCAATTTCTATTAGTAATCGTAGATTGTGAAAATTGCATTTAGAATTTTATTGAAAAAAATTTGGATATATTTTCGAAATGTAGAATTCCTTTGTTATTTCAAAAAATCAAGCCAGAAATTGCATGATTGATATGTTTAATTGTATTTTTAATAAATTATACGTGGGTAGAGTATTTTAACGGGTTATTTCCATAAATTGGGTCTTGTGCATTGCTCGAACCCCGTTTGAATAAAAAATTTGTATTCTTTTTCAATATTATTGATAAAAATAAATTCTTTAGTTGGAAAATGTGATTTAATATTCAATGAACTCATATTGAGTTGATGAATATCAGAAAATGGATGTTTTATGAAGAGATTGAAAACTGTAAAAATAAGAAAACGGAAAAAGGGTATGAAACGGTAAAATGTCAGAGTCACACCCGAGGGGTGATGTCTGCATTTTACGTTGTTGTGTTGTGTGCAGGTTGGTGAACAGATATCCAGGGATAATATTGTTGGTTGCATGTTTATTTAAATTTCTGTTAGTGCGAGGCGCTCCGTTATGTTATTTATTTTAGGCCGGGTGGCCACACTTGCATGGTAGGAAACTGGATATCTATTCTCAACCTTGTATTGTTAATTTCTCTTTTGTTTTCAAATGAAAATAATATATATAAGTAACTATTTTGTGAGCTGTTAAAGAGTTTGTGAATGCCTGAAGGGATAGTGCATCATATCATCCGGAGTGGTGTACTATCCTGGGATGTACGGTAGGGACCACCAAGCTCATACGTGGTATGGGACGCGTATGAGAGTGGAGTCACAACTGGAATCCGGGTTTATTCCTTTCTATCTTTACCAGTGAACTTGTAATATAAAGGTGGTCGTATACGAATGATTTGTATATTTGGGAATCACATGTACGCCTGATAGGCATAGACGAAGATGATTGGTCAGTGATCACTAACAATTTATAGTAGTTGAACGTTCTGACACATCGAAAAGAGACCCATTGCTTACGGTCACGTCAAACGGCCAGCCTGAGCCGGATAAATGGTTAACCAAACGTGGTAAGGGCAGCGACCGACCATAAAATCAGGAACTAAAAGCCATAGAGAAATTGTAACATCATGTCCCGATTGGGAGCGATCCAGTCGTGAATCCCAACACTCTAATTCCAATACTCCACCATTTTGTATTATGTATATGTTGTCTTATTTTGATATATAAAATGAAATGCTTGTTTAATGTTTCCATTTAATCAATTAGATTTGTATAAAAAGATAATGTTATAGTGAGTACTGTTGATTGATGTAATGTGAGTTTTAAAACGTTTAGTTGCTTATCCCTGGCTATATGTACCAGTTAATCGTAGTTTTCTTCTGTAAAACTTTGTTTATTTTAAAATGATTCAGTATGTTTATTCGTTCATGTTAGGAGAGGTTATTGGCAGAAATTATTGCTTCCTTACTGGGTAACCATTGTTACTCACCCTTTCCTTCTCCATTTTTTTAGTTTCAGATCTGAAGCTTGACGAGGCAAGTATAGAGCATGAATGAGAATCATCTGGTGGGTCAGATAGACAGCCAGAGTTCGTCACTTGGTGAGTATTGGGGCTACATCCCTCTGGTGGTGTTAGTTTGTCTAGGTAATATTATAGATTCTGTTCTGAGCGTTATGACTTTTGTTAGAGTGAGGAATCTCTATATAATCCTGTATATAAGTTTTCTTCTTCCGCACTCTGATATTTCGTTCGTTATTAGACGTATATAGGCTTCCGCTAGTATTATATTTTATTTGGTTATATGCAGGATTGTATGTCGTTTATCAGGTGCAGGTTGAATGCCTTTGAATGCTAACATAAATAGAGGAGACCATGCCGAAATTTCGATGTACCACTTAGTACCTCGAGTTTTGACATGGGGATTTGTGTTAGCGTTCGGCGGGGCGCCACAACGTGGTTGAGAAATTTTATTCTACTACCCGGATTCAATTATTTAACGAAGAACCATGAATTTTTTTTTTGTTTTTGTTTAAAGCAGAACTACAGTAGGATTTTATTTTTATAAGCTTTTTGTAGACGCTCCAATTTGCATGAACCACGTTAGGAAAATCCAAATTTTCTCGAATTGATTCCAACTAAGAACTTAAGTCTTTTAACGAGTCTGCATTGCAACTTAGCATCACTTCCATGCATACATGTATACATGCATCATGTTATATAATTTTGTATATTTAACCTTGTCCCTAATCCATTCTAATTTCCTACTCCCTATCATGTACCAACCCGGATCCATATCCCTTCCCTATTAACTGATCCATCACCCATACCCTAACCATAGTCCACTTCCTAATCAAATCTAAGCTCTAAACAAAGTCCACCTTTTAACCTAAATTCAAGCCCATTCTCTAAGTCCTAAACCCAATGTCATTTTAAACCCATAACTCAAATCCATTTCCTAGCCCAACCTAAGTCCAAGACAAAGTCCATTCTTTAAGTCCTAAACCCAATGCCATTCTAAAGCCATAACTAAAATCTATTTCCTAGCCCAACCTAAGCCCAAGACAAAGTCCATTCTCTAAGTCCTAAACCAAGTCCACTTTAAGCCTAACACCAAACCCATTCTCTCACATCCTCTCAAAAGGTGACATATGTTAATCTCCCATAAGTCCTCAATACCTAATGCATTATCTAATTAGAGAGTCAACTCTCCCTTGTGAAATTCCAAGGATGTCCTTCCTAAAAAGGTTGATCAAACCAAAAAGATTTTTGGAACTTTGGTAATAGTCTATAAAGTTGAGAGAACTTCCAATCATACCCTCAAAAGGTGAAAATCTTCAAGTACATATATGGAGCTCTCCCATTAGTCCATTTAAAAAATATACATCCACTCTTATTTTATGAGTTATTTACAAATGAACCAAGATCTACTTTTCACCTACTACTCCACCTTTACACATGTCACTCACCTATTAATCCTCCCAAAAGTACTTTTTGTTCTCTCACCTCTATTCATAAAAAAATCAAATATCAAAGAATATTTTTAGGATTTCTTCACAAATGTCATCTTTACCCTCATACAAATGAAAAATTCAAAAAGAAATAATATAAACCTAATGTCCATTCTCTTTATTTTTAGGGTTGGACCACTTTATCTCTAAAAGTTCTCCAAAAACTCTATAAATACCCTCATTTTCTATGAATAATTCATACTCTCAAGCCCCCATCTTTCAACCTAAAACTCTATCAAAATTTCTATTCATTATCTCATATTTTAACCTTCAACTCACTCAACCCTCAACTACATTACTCAATACTCAAGTTTATCTCTCAAAGCTCAAAGGCCATTCAAGACTACCAAAAGGATAAGGTGGGTTAGGATTTAGTTTACTTTTAAGTTGCATCTTCTTCTCATATCCCTCTCTTTTCTTTCCTTTTTAGTAGCTTTTACAATGTAATGGAAAACCCACCTTCATCCCGAGTAGATTACACCCCAACCTTGGGCATGTAATGCTTGAGACAGTTTAGTTGAAATGATGGAGGTTGAAGCCCTTTTAACCCATTTTCATCTTATGCATCATAATGTACACTATGCACACACACCACACATGCTTGGCTATGATGAAGAATTGTGTAACTCTCTTGATGGGGTAAAACACTAAGTTTCTAGCTAAGCATGCATGCATTAAGGTTATGAATCTAAGGAAACTCCATTCATGGAACTTCTCTAAAATCCTAAACTTACATTCCAACTCAGGTAAAATGTGATGGCTTTATGGGATATCCTCTTCTATAGGATATTCCTTACGTCCATACTAACCTTAAATCCTCTTTCATAGAGGTATACATACACCATGTGCATACACCCACTTCATGCATCTCATGCATTTTCCTTATTGTTAATCTTTTCAAAAAGTGGACAAATCTAACGGTAACCACCTTAGGTGGAGAGAATAGGGTGTTTAACACCTTTCCCATTCTCTAACTGAATCTCCTTACCTAGATCTTAGATAGACTATACCTTTCCCATGAATGAGAGTCACTAAAATCCATGAAAAAATGATTTTCAAAAAAATTGATTAGGGTGCCCATTCACATCCATTTCCAAAAAAGAATGGTAGTGACTCCAAACAATGTAGCATTGAGGTTCAAAAATGAACATTCTCATGTCTACACTTTTAATTTATTTTCAGAATTTAATTTTAATTATTTTGAGAAGGCTCGGATTGTAATAGAATTAAGGGAGGACGATAGTGGGTGTAGACACCCCATTTTTGCACTCGCCAGATTAATCAACTCGTCAATCCGATTGCAATGAGTCCCAATGATGGATGTGTATTCCATTGCTTTACTTTGTTACCAGATATGTTTCAGAAATCCGGATGAGGTATCTCGAATTGACAAAATCTTAGAAACCACGCTACGCTAGGAAAATACAACCCCAGAAACATAGAAATCATCATCTTGCAGACCAAAAAGAAACTTCACGATAAAAATCACTAAAAAATTACCAAATTATCAAAATACCCCTAACCTCAAAACAACCCTAGAGCCTACGTTACACTTAGGAAAACTCTCTCGAACACATAAAATAATAAATCGGAACCAAATAAATCATTTCACCAATTTTCACAGAATTCGACAAAATTACGAAAATGCCCCTCATAAAGTTCACGACCATTTCACACAAAAAATTTCATAAATAACACAAAATAAAATTTCCATTGAATTCCTTATGAAAAATCGATTCTAAAACATCCTAGAACATTAAAAACCGACTTAAAACGTGAAAAGTCCTCTCCGGGGGCAAAACGGTAATTTCACAATTTTCATAATTAAAAAATTCGAAATTAATAAATAAAACATTAAATAATTAAATTTAAACATTAATGAAATTAATTTAAAATTTTAAACCTAAAAAATCGATTAATCGGACTCTCAAGCAAAATTGTTGAGGGTTCGTGGGATATTTCTTTAAGGACCCCTCCATTTGGGGGTCCAAAGAATTAAAGATATTTTAGAGGGGGGTTCTCCAAAAATTAAAAGTAAATCAAGCAAGACTAAGGTCAATGTATTAAAGTCAATCAAGTGAGACTGAAGTCAAAATTAAAGTCAATTAAGCAAGACTGAAGTCAAGATATTAAAAGTCAATCCATTAAGACTAAAGTCAAAACATTAAAAGTCAATCAAATAAGATTAAAAGTCATAATAGAGATCTAATTAAATAATAACTCTATCTAATAAAGTTCTAACTTAAAAACAATTATACCTAAAACAATTTGAATTAAAACACAATTCTACCTAAAACAATTCTAATTAAAACACAATTCTACCTAAAATAAGTCTAACTAAAACACAACTCTAATTAAAAGATCTCTAATTAAACACTAACTCTATCCAAATCAACCCCTAAAAAAATCTACAAATAGAGGTGCTCACACCCTATTTTCGTATCAAATTATAAACCCTAAGAGAAGTAGGTTTAGAAGCTCCCCTAGCCCCCCATAAACCCTAGTTTTGGAGCCCCAACTCCTTACCTAACATCCCCCCTTCAATTTTAGTCTAGAAAACACCTAAAATCCCTCTAAAAACACCCTTAAATCCGCAACAAACTTGAAGAGTTCAGATTCAGAAACAAAGAGATACCTTGATCAAGGAGATTTGAAGTCAAATCCGGAGATAGAACGAAGCAAGGGAGTACAGTACAAGGAGCTCTTTTTGTCAGATCTGAGGGAACAAAGTCCTTGCTATCGGAAATGTAAGTTTTTATTTTTATTTATTTTTATCTAGGTTTTAGCAATGTAATTTACTTGGGAAGTTAGTAGAGACCGGCTTTGGCCGGGCGGGGTTGGTGCCTAACACCTTCCAACCCCGTAATTTTATCCCCGGACTCATTTTCTCTTTCGTAGTTTAGTTTACCTTTTTTAGAGTCAATTTGGTTCCTAGACCTTAATAACTAGGTGGCGACTCCCAAACCTCAAGGGTCAAAAGCGGATCCGCGCACCCCGCGGATCGAGGGCGCTTTCAGTGGCGACTCTGCTGGGGACATTGAGGATCAGACTTGAAAAGCCCCAAGTATGAGAGTATTACTAAAATTACCTAGAATGTTTTAGTTATTTTGTTCGTTCATTTGTTTATTTGTTAGCTTATTTGCATCTTTGATTTTTTTTTTATTTGATTATTGAGTATGCGTTTGGACTTTGAATGTTTGATATTTTGGGCATATCTTTGTGGTTCAATTGAGGATTGTTTAAGGTGACCTTAAATAAACCAAAATTTTGAAAGTGGGTGTTATTAAGAATGGATTAATGTTTATTAGAATAGGGAGATCTTCGATTTTTTAATTTTTAATTAGGCATACGTTGATCTATTCTTGGGTTTTTTTTTTGAAAGGGAGAACGATTTTGATTTAATTTTATTTGTAGGTGTGTGGTCGATAGTTTTTTAATTTTAATTTTAATTTTTTTATTTTTTATGATCGATTTGTGTTGATGAGGGTGCTGTCCGTTGACAGCAAGAGAGAAACAAATAGTAAAAAAAAAAAAATGTTAAGTTTCTGTCAACAGTGCTGGTGCGCGTGGTGTGCCACAAGTAAATTGCTATTTTTTTCGTTTACACCTGTGATGGTGTGTTTGGTGTGCCAAAAATAAAAACCTTTATTTAAAGTCCGCACATCGTCTTCTTCGTTAATAATTCTCTTCCCAACCTCATCAGCTTCAACAGACGAATCTGTTTGAGCTGTTCAGTTTAAGACCATGGAAAATCGTTGTTTTCTTCTAATAGAAAATCACAAAACTCTGATTCGACAGCCCCCTTGAAGTTTATTTGATCAAGAATAAGTTAACCACTCTTCATTCGGCTGGCAAAAACGATGAGGAACCACTGGTTCATGTCTGAATCCTATCGGTTTAGCCTCTCCATTCTCTTATTCCAATCAGTTTAGGAACATTATATCCGATCGATATCTTCTGAGGTAGAAGCACACAGTCCCGAATCGGCAGCCCATGTTGAAACTCAATCGTTTCTTCTTGCCAAAAAAATCAGTCTCTTGCATCTATCGAAGAAAATGGCAGAGTTTTAATGGTTCAGATAGATTAAAATCATTAGCAGAAGAAGTTCAGAAAGAGATTTCTCTCATCACAGCGCTGAAATGGCGAGCAATTCGTCGAAAAATCCAATGTTACAGGCTGATCTCGACGCTAGTATACTGTTATAGGCTGATCTCGACGATTAGCCTGCTGTTCTAGGCTGATCTCGACGATTAGCTGCTGTTATATGCTGATCTCGACGATTAATCTCGACGACTAACCTGCTGATCTCGACGATTAAGTTGCTGTTATATGCTGATCTCGACGATTAATCTCGACGACTAACCTGCTGATCTCGACGATTAAGTTGCTGTTATAGGGTGATCTCGACGTTGAGCTGCTGTTGAGCTCGACGTTATCCTGCTGTTTTAAAACAGCAAGGCCGATCTCGACATGTGCCGGATGAGTTCGATCATTGGCAGCGGCATATAATCTGCCTCACAAAATTATCTTGGGTTTTTTTAAGATCAATTTGTGTTCTAAAAAAAGGGGAAAATCAAAATAAAAAAAAAAGAGTAGAAAGTTTTTTTTTTTTAAAAAAAGGGAAGTTTAAAAAATAATGAAATCAAATTTTTTTTTTTTTTTTTTTTAATGTTGCTAATGGCAACATATTGTCAAGTTGGTTTGTTTTTTTTGAATTTCCTTGATTGGGCTCAATTTATTTTAAAAAATAAATAAATAAATAAATAAATAAATGATGAACAAAACCATCCTCTTTATTTCATTGATCATTATTATACCCTTAATTCGAAATTCTTAGAAATTTTGAATTATTTTTGGTCGCCCCAAAATAATCTTGATTGGACTATATAAACTTAGGTGAGACTTGGAATCATGAGCTTATTTCCATGGTTCGGACCATATTATTGATTCATGATGATTGCCTATTTAATATGCTATAATGTCATTAGGAATACATGTTTGATGTTGGTCATAATGTTGATCATGATTAAATGTTTATGTGATGGTGCTTATATCCATATAATTCATGTGATAATTGGTTTGATTAGGCCATGGGCCCATTTGTTTGAAAAGGCCCCGGGCACACCCCACCCTTGTTTTGCACACACCACATGCACGTTTACTGCTTTACTCACTTACACGTCCCATTTAGCCAACGTGGCACTAGTGCGTGGCCCGGTCTCTTCTGAGATGCGACGTCATTCATGAAACCCACAACTCCAGTCACGTACCTTAGGGTATATCGAACTGGGGCATCAATACCGTCTGATCAGGTGATTCTGAGAGACATATTGATGCACCCATGCTGGGGTGACCTGAGCCTTTGTCCTATTGTAAGCCACACAGTCACATGTCCCGATTGCCAACGTAGTACTAGTACGTGGTCGGTCCCCTCGTGGGATGCCAAACCATTTATGAAAGCTACAACTCTTGACTCGTACCCGTAGGTATAAAAGGTAATCTAAGTATATCAATGGCACTTCTTGGTCAAAATCGGTGCCTAAGCAAGATCTTGCCCCGCTGTACCCTACTGTACGAGGGGGATAGACTACGTCTATTCTAGACGAGAGGTATTTAAGTGGGCCCTTGCTCAGCATTGTGCGCCACCTCTCAACTGGAGATCAAACTGGCTGTTTTTGGCTTCAGAGAAGTGAATTGAGGTTTTAGATTATCACCTATACGGTATATCAAACCAAGTCACCACGTATCGAAAGGTATATAGGTGTGCTTGGGCAAGGGTGGCCAGATAAAAATACATTGCACGTAGTAAGCCTAGAGTCTCGAAACCTTCCCCATAGGTCACGACTCGAACTTATCGTGGGTGTTCCCGGGTTGTTTATTGAATGAATGTCTGTTGTTGGATGAATGTATGTGAGTGATGTGAATGATGAGATCAAAGTGCATGATTGTCCTCAAGGATCAAAAAAAATTTATTTTTGAAAATTAAAATAAGTGCACCGATCCAATAAAAAATCCATTCTTTTACAATAATGACCCAGTCCATCCCGATCCAACAATCATGATGGACCGGGCCATTTAAATCAAAATGGAAATCGAGTTTTCAAAGAAGAAAAAGAAAGTATTTTCTAGGAAAAAATATTTCCCAAAAGAAGTGTTTTCCAGAAAAAGTGTTATTCTAGAAAAAATGTTTTCTAAGAAAAAAACGTTTTCCAAAAAAATATTTTTCATAAGAACAAGATTTTCCAAGAGAAAATGATTTCCAAATAAAATTTTTAGAGAAAATATATTTTTCAGAAGAAAATATTTTTCAAAAGAAAAGGAAATGATTTACAAAAGATCTATTTTTGCATGAAAAGTTTTTATGGACCTTGGAAAACTACCAAAAAATGTTGCAAAAAATAATCAGATTTGTGAAAAATTTTATATAATAAAAACATTATTTTCCAATAATTTTCAAAAGTGCAACATAATTATTTTTCTTCTGAATAATCATTACATTAATGAATTGTTTAATGGATTGGTGCACAAAATTCAATAAAATCTCAGGGTTCATTTAAAATGTTATCAAGGGGGTGACACTGAAATTGGTTAAATTCACCTTCAAAGAGGTTTAAAGGTTATCATTGTGTCTAAGCTCAATCGTCCATCGTCTAGCTAGGGTTGTAAATCCGGTCAGTTAGAGTAAACGTCAATATCAAATCAACAGTCAGAAATGACCTCAAAATTTCTCAACATCGTCGAGTTGTTCTTTGAAAATCATCGTGTTTCAATCCTATCGGTTATAAGCAATATCTCAATCCTCAGTCCTAATCAAACTCGTGTGGGTACTTGTCTTAAGTTTTCATGAGTCATTTGGGTTAGCTCGAGTCCTTTTTTCCAGCAAGGTCATGTCTTCCTTAGATTGAGTCTACTCTTTCCTATTGAGTCAAGTTAGTTCATCGAGTCTATAAAGGTGTCTGTTGCCCCATCTGAAATTGATCAGATAAATGAAATTTTTGAATACCTCGAGTGCATTAACGAATTAACTACTAATCTGGCTTCAAGGATAGGTTTTTCTCCTGAGCAAGAAGATAAGAGTCGGGCTCAAGAAGCAAAGGTCATTGACCTCGGAACAGAAATAAATTCCTAAAGAGATTCAAATAGAAACCATCTTATCTCTAGAGGAACACAAGGGGATAATGAATTTGCTCAGAAATTTCAAAAGACTTGTTCGTGTGATCATATGAGGGCATGTTAGGTACAAGCTTGAGTGTTGTTCAACACGGAATAGACACTCGTCTATATCGATGGAATCAAAGAAGATGTTATAAAATGTGTCAGCACTATCCTTACTACATCTTGAGTTTCAAATCACATATTATCAGTCGATATGGGGGTACCTTTTGAACTGATCTCTGATATTGGGTCATACTTCAAAGCATAAATCATTACTCTATGTTTAAAGTTGAAGATCCGGAAGCACAAATCATCCCCCTACCGTCCTCAGATCAATGGAACGGTTGAAGCAGTTAGTAAGAGTCTCAAGACTATTATCAGGAAAATGTGTCAATCACATCGAGATTGGTCAGAAAAATTATCATCCACGCTATGGACATATCGAACTTCAATTCGACCCTCTAATGGAGCTACTCCCTACTCTTTAGTATATGACATGGAAGCAGTCTTGCCAGTTGAAATGGAAATTTTGTCTCTCAGAATTTTGTTAGAAAGTCAGTTGTCAGAAGTAGATTGGGTTCGCCAACGGTATGAAGAGTTGAATTTGGTCGGGGAAAAACGACTGAGAGCGTTGTATCACGGGCAAGCTTATCAAAGAAGAGTCGCCCGTGCGTTTGACAAGAAAATCAAGGCCCGTCACTTACAAATCGGGGATTTAGTACTCAAAGAGAACAGGGCACCTATTTTTGATCCCACGGGAAAGTTCAAACCAAATTGGGGAGGTCCGTTCATCATCAAAGAAATATTACCAGGAAAAGCTGTCAGACTTCAAGATCATGATGGAACTGAGTTACCAGAACCAACCAACCTTGACCAAATCAAACGGTACTACATTTAAGGAGGCCATCTTTGGCCGAATCAATTTCCTTGCTACCCAGTTCATTATCTCCTTTCTCAGCCCTTTGCAGTCCTTTCAAAAAAAAATTGTGCCTTTTATTTCTTAGCCTGATCACCTAACCTAGGGGAGGGAAAATTCGAACTACGTTTTGGTCTGATCCCAAAATTCTGGGGTACGTAGGCAACCTGAGAAGTTATTTCAGGCCCAACCACATCAATAAAAAAGATCTATTTCCCCACACAAAAAAAATCAAAAAATCAAAATAAAAGAAAATTCAAAATAAAAGAAATATAATTCAAAGTGGGAAAGAAAATTTAAAGAAAAAAGGAAAATAACTTAAAAGGAAATGCCACACAAGGGGCATTTGGGTTTTTGAGCCTCAAAATCCTTTTCTTTTTATACCCAGTCCCAAGCCTACCTATGAAAGTCCTCCTAAGTACCGTGCGGGAAGTCAAGGAAGATAGCAAAGCATGATCAAACAGCAACTCCAGAAGTTTAGAAGAGAAGAAAAAGATAAAAAAGAAAAAGCCTGCTAAGTTGAAAACCCGAAAAGGGCGACTTAGGCAAAAATTAAGTCAAGCTCGCAAGGTTGAAAATCTGAAAGGACAACTTTGGCAACAATCAGAACTAAGAAAAAAAGAAAAAGCTCGCTAGATCGAAAACCTGAAAAGGCGATTTAGGCAAAAGTTAGAGCAAGCTCGCTAGATTGAAAACCTGAAAAGGCGATCTAGGCAAAAGTTAGAGCAACAAAGAAAAACAGAAGAAAATCCCAAGCTGAGAGCGGTCCGAGCTGAAACATCAGAAGTCCAAATAATCAAGTTCGATACTTAGCTTAAATCAGGCATAAACTCAGAAGCCACAAGTATCTTGTCTACAATCGATCTGAAAATGTTTACTCCCCCAAGTGAACCAAGGGAGATAAGGGTGAATTCTATGATGAGTCTCGAAAGGAAATAATTTTGTACTCTTGAGCCTGACTCAAAAACCTTCAATAAAATTAATCAAAATTAAAAGTTGAGTCTTTATTGCGCTTGTGGTAATCAATTATTTCAAACCTTCATACAAGGGGCATTTTCTTTCTTTTTTAATGTAACTTTTCCCCCTTATACTAGGGGCATTTTTTTGTACGATGTGTTCAATTAGTTTCAAGGCCATGTTCATTGTCAAACTAGAGGCATTTTGCTTTTGAGCAATGTTAATCCTAAAAGATAATGAGAACCCCAAATTTAAGGTTGCCCTCTTGATAACAGTTTTTTTTGAAAAACTTTTGAGGTTCAAAAGAAATAAAAACTCAGGTTTTAAATTCATAAAACTTTTTGATAAATCCTGGAGGTTCAAACAAAAGCATTTTGGGATCTCACATAAGAGATATTGCATTCTTTCGTTCTCCAGATTCTTTTCCAGATTCAATCATTCCTGGAATCGATCATTTCTCTTCCAGATTCATTATCTTCCAGATTTATTCATTCTCCAATTCATTCTAATCAGTTTTCTCCAAATTCGTTCATTCTTTCCCAAAATTCATTCATTCATCTACCAGTTTTGCTCAATTGCCGCCAAGGGTTAACTTAGATTTTGCTCAGTTGCCGCCAAGGGTTATCTTGGATTTTGCTCAGTCTCCGCCAAGGGTTATCTTGGATTTTGCTCAGATACCGCCGAGGGTTTTCTCGGAATTATGCTCAGTTACCGCCGAGGGTTTTCTCGGAACTATGCTCAGATACCGCCGAGGGTTTTCTCGGAACTATGCTCAGATACCGCCGAGGGTTTTCTCGGAATTATGCTCAGATGTCGCCGAGGGCTTTCTCGGAACTATGCTCAGATACCGCCGAGGGTTTTCTCGGAACTATGCTCAGATACCGCCGAGGGTTTTTTCGGAACTATGCTCAGATACCGCCGAGGGTTTTCTCGGAATTATGCTCAGATACCGCCGAGGGTTTTCTCGGAACTATGCTCAGTTACCGCCGAGGGTTTTCTCGGAATTATGCTCAGATACCGCCGAGGGTTTTCTCGGAACTATGCTCAGATACCGCCGAGGGTTTTCTCGGAATTATGCTCAGATGTCGTCGAGGGCTTTCTCGGAACTATGCTCAGTTACCGCCGAGGGTTTTCTCGGAATTATGCTCAGATACCGCCGAGGGTTTTCTCGGAACTATGCTCAGATACCACCGAGGGTTTTCTCGGAATTATGCTCAGATGTCGTCGAGGGCTTTCTCGGAATTATGCTCAGATACCGCCGAGGGTTTTCTCGGAATTATGCTCAGATACCGCCGAGGGTTTTCTCGGAACTATGCTCAGATACCGCCGAGGGTTTTCTCGGAATTATGCTCAGATGTCGCCGAGGGCTTTCTCGGAATTATGCTCAGATGCCGCCGAGGGCTTTCTCGGAACTATGTTCAGATGCCGCCGAGGGTTTGCTCGAACTATGCTCAGCCAGATGTCATCGAGGGTTTGCTCAGATTATGCTCAGCCAGTTGCCACCGAGGTCTTTCTCGGATTATGCTTAGTCAGATATCGCCGAGGGTTTTCTCAGATTATACTTAGATAGTTCATTACTCTTTCACCCCGAGTATGTAGAGTAGGACTCCCAAAAAAAGTAGTTCATTACTCTTTCACCCCGAGTAGGTAGAGTAGAACTTCCAGAAAAAATAGTTCATTACTTTTTCACCCCGAGTAGGTAGAGTAGAACTCCCAGAAAAAATAGTTCATTACTTTTTCACCCTGAGTAGGTAGAGTAGAACTCCCGAAAATAGTTCATTACTCTTTCACCCTGAGTAGGTAGAGTAGAACTCCCAAAATAATTAGTTCATTACTCTTTCACCCTGGGCAGGTAGAGTAGGACTCTCAAAAAGCTTAGTTCATTACTCTTTCACTCCGAGTAGGTAGAGTAGAACTCCCAAAATAATTAGTTTATTACTCTTTCACCCTGGGCAGGTAGAGTAGGACTCTCAAAAAGCTTAATTCATTACTCTTTCACTCCGAGTAGGTAGAGTAGAACTTCCCAAAATAATTAGTTCATTACTCTTTCACCCTGGGCAGGTAGAGTAGGACTCCCAAAAAAAATTAGTTCATTACTCTTTCACTCCGAGTAGGTAGAGTAGAACTTCCCAAAATAATTAGTTCATTACTCTTTCACCCTGGGCAGGTAGAGTAGGACTCCCAAAAAAAATTAGTTCATTACCCTTTTACTCCGAGTAGGTAGAGTAGAACTTCCCAAAATAATTAGTTCATTACTCTTTCACCCTGGGCAGGTAGAGTAGGACTCTCAAAAAGCATAGTTCATTACTCTTTCACTCCGAGTAGGTAGAGTAGAACTTCCCAAAATAATTAGTTTATTACTCTTTCACCCTGGGCAGGTAGAGTAGGACCCTCAAAAAGCTTAGTTCATTACTCTTTCACTCCGAGTAGGTAGAGTAGAACTTCCCAAAATAATTAGTTCATTACTCTTTCACCCTGGGCAGGTAGAGTAGGACTCTCAAAAAGCTTAGTTCATTACTCTTTCACTCCGAGTAGGTAGAGTAGAACTTCCCAAAATAATTAGTTCATTACTCTTTCACCCTGGGCAGGTAGAGTAGGACTCTCAAAAAGCTTAGTTCATTACTCTTTCACTCCGAGTAGGTAGAGTAGAACTTCCCAAAATAATTAGTTCATTACTCTTTCACCCTGGGCAGGTAGAGTAGGACTCTCAAAAAGCTTAGTTCATTACTCTTTCACTCCGAGTAGGTAGAGTAGAACTTTCCCAAAATAATTAGTTCATTACTCTTTTACCCTGGGCAGGTAGAGTAGGACTTCTAAAAAAATTAGTTCATTACTCTTTCACTCCGAGTAGGTAGAGTAGAACTTCCCAAAAAAATTAGTTCATTACTCTTTCACCCTGGGCAGGTAGGGTAGGACTTCTAAAAAGCTTAGTTCATTACTCTTTCACTCCGAGTAGGTAGAGTAGAACTTCCAAAAAAAAAAAAAAAAAAAACAAAAATAGTTCATTACTCTTTCACTCCAGGTAGGTAGAGTAGAACTTCCCAAAAAAAAAAATTTAGTGCATTACTCTTTCACTCTGAATAAGACTCTCAAAAAAATATAAATTTATTACTCTTTCACCTAGAGTAGGTGGAGTAGGACATTTAACTTTCTCCTACCTTTTGCTCAGATTTGTCTCAAATATCATTCAAATTTTCTCGAGTTTTGTTTTACTCAGATTTTACTCAATTTCACACAGTGCACACACTTGCACTTTTTAGTCAGGGAGAATTCTTTAAAATTCAAGGATCTGACACTGTCAGTGAGAGCTCTCGCTCAAGGACCTGACAATCTTTTAATTCGGGGAGAGCTTTACCCTCAAGGATCCGAACACCCTGACGAATTGCTGAATCAGGCTGCAAAATGAACTGTCACTAGCTTTGGCATTCGGATATCGTACTATCTACCAAAATAGATTTGCTATCTAGTTTGCTTCAACCCTCTGCCAAAGAGGGGCATCTGTAGACATCCCATTTTTGCACTCGCCTGATTAATCAACTCGTCAATCCGATTGCAATGAGTCCCAATGATGGATGTGTATTCCATTGCTTTACTTTGTTACCAGATATGTTTCAGAAATCCGGATGAGGTATCTCGAATTGACAAAACCTTAGAAACCACGCTACGCTAGGAAAATACAACCCCAGAAACATAGAAATCATCATCTTGCAGACCAAAAAGAAACTTCACGATAAAAATCACTAAAAAATTACTAAATTATCAAAATACCCCTAACCTCAAAACAACCCTAGAGCCTAAGTTACACTTAGGAAAACTCTCTCGAACATATAAAATAATAAATCGGAACCAAATAAATTATTTCACCAATTTTCACAGAATTCGACAAAATTACGAAAATGCCCCTCATAAAGTTCACGACCATTTCACAAAAAAATTTTCATAAATAACACAAAATAATATTTTCATTGAATTCCTTATGAAAAATCGATTCTAAAACATCCTAGAACATTAAAAACCGACTTAAAACGTGAAAAGTCCTCTCCGGGGGCAAAACAGTAATTTCACAATTTTTATAATTAAAAAATTCGAAATTAATAAATAAAATATTAAATAATTAAATTTAAACATTAATGAAATTAATTTAAAAATTTGAAGCTAAAAAATCGATTAATCGGACTCTCAAGCAAAATTGTTGAGGGTTCGTGGGATATTTCTTTAAGGACCCCTCCATTTGGGGGTCCAAAGAATTAAAGATATTTTAGAGGGGGGTTCTCCAAAAATTAAAAGTAAATCAAGCAAGACTAAGGTCAATGTATTAAAGTCAATCAAGTGAGACTGAAGTCAAAATTAAAGTCAATTAAGCAAGACTGAAGTCAAGATATTAAAAGTCAATCCATTAAGACTAAAGTCAAAACATTAAAAGTCAATCAAATAAGACTAAAAGTCATAATAGAGATCTAATTAAATAATAACTCTATCTAATAAAGTTCTAACTTAAAAACAATTATACCTAAAACAATTTGAATTAAAACACAATTCTACCTAAAACAATTCTAATTAAAACACAATTCTACCTAAAATAAGTCTAACTAAAACACAACTCTAATTAAAAGATCTCTAATTAAATACTAACTCTATCCAAATCAACCCCTAAAAAACTCTATAAATAGAGGTGCTCACACCCTATTTTCGTATCAAATTATAAACCCTAAGAGAAGTAGGTCTAGAAGCTCCCCTAGCCCCCCATAAACCCTAGTTTTGGAGCCCCAACTCCTTACCTAACATCCCCCCTTCAATTTTAGTCTAGAAAACACCTAAAATCCCTCTAAAAATACCCTTAAATCCGCAACAAACTTGAAGAGTTCAGATTCAGAAACAAAGAGATACCTTGATCAAGGAGATTTGAAGTCAAATTCGGAGATAGAACGAAGCAAGGGAGTACAGTACAAGGAGCTCTTTTTGTCAGATCTGAGGGAACAAAGTCCTTGCTATCGGAAAGGTAAGTTTTTATTTTTATTTATTTTTATCTAGGTTTTAGCAATGTAATTTACTTGGGAAGTTAGTAGAGACCGGCTTTGGCCGGGCGGGGTTGGTGCCTAACACCTTCCAACCCCGTAATTTGATCCCCGGACTCATTTTCTCTTTCGTAGTTTAGTTTGCCTTTTTTAGAGTCAATTTGGTTCCTAGACCTTAATAACTAGGTGGCGACTCCCAAACCTCAAGGGTTAAAAGCGGATCCGCGCACCCCGCGGATCGAGGGCACTTTCAGTGGGACATAACTATCTCGACTCCTTAGGTTCGTATACCGAGTTTGGTGTTGGTGGTCCAAGTTGACTTAACTCGATCAACGCCTGTTTAAAACGGGAGGTAAAACTCTAAACCCTCACATATATCTAGTAAGTGGGTTTTTGTATTAAATTTGAGTTATTTAACTACACACTTCCAATTGCACGTTAGTAAAAATGGCCTCCTTACAAGGATGACACAAACAACATCAGAATCAGATTTCATCATGTAGACACCCCATTTTTGCACTCGCCTAATTAATCAACTCGTCAACCCGATCGCAACGGTTCCCAATGATGGATGTTTATTCCAATACTTTATTTTATTACTAGATATGTTTCAGAATTCCAGATGAGGTATCTCAAACTGACAAAACTGTAGAAATCGCGCTACGATAGGAAAATATAACCCCAAAAACTTAGAAATCATTATTTTTCCGACAAAAAGAAGTTTTACGATAAAAATCACTAAAAATGATCAAATTACCAAAATACTTCTAACTTTAAAATATCCTTAGATCCTACGTTACGCTTAGAAAAACCCATTCAAATACATAAAATAACAAATCGAAACCAAATAAATCATTTTTCCAATTTTCACAAAATTTGACAAAATTACGAAAATACCCCTCATAAAGTTCATGATCATTCCACAAACAAAATTTCATAAATGACATAAACCAATATTTTCATTGAATTTCTTATGAAAAATTGATTCTAAAATATCCTAGAATATAAAAAATCGACTTGAAACACAAAAAGTCCTTTCCAAGGACAAAACAATAATTTTACAATTTTTATAATTAAAAATTTTAAAATTAATAAATAAAATATTAAATAATTAAAGTGAAATATTAATAAAATTAATTTAAAAATTTGAACTAAAAAAATCGATCAATCAGGCTTTCAGGCAAAATTGTTGATGGTTACCAAGATATTTATTCAAGGACCCCTCCATTTGGGGGTCCAAAGAATTAAAGATATAATAGAGGGGGATTCTCCAAGAAATTAAAGTCAATCAAGTAAGACTAAAGTCAACATATTAAAGTCAATCGAGTAAGACTAATGTCAAAATTAAAGTCAATTAAGTAAGACTAAAGTCAAGATATTAAAAGTCAATCAAGTAAGACTAAAGTCAAATCTTAAAGTCAATCAAATAAGACCAAAAGTCAAAATCCTAATAGAGTTTTAATTAAATAATAATTTTATTTAACAATCCTAATTAAATAATAACTCTATTTAATAGAATTCTAACTAAAATATAACTCTACCTAAAACAATTCTAATTAAAATATAACTCTAATTAATAGAATTATAATTAAACACTAATTCTATCTAAACAAACACTTAAAAAATTAATAAATAGGGGTCCCTACACCCTATTTTCGTATCAAATAATAAACCTAAGAGAAGTAGGTCAAAAAGCTTCCCTAGCCTCCCATAAACCTTAATTTTAAAGTCCTAACTTCTTACCTAACACCCATACTTCGATTTTAGCTTGAAAAATACCTAGAAACCCTTCAAAAACATCCAGAAATTCATAAAAAAATCTGAAGAATTCAGATCTAAGAAAGAGATACCTCGCCTCGTTTTGAAAATATATAAATTTCTTAATTCTTTTTATTACTTAGGTCTTTTAGCAATGTAGTTTATTTGAGAATTAGTAGAGACCGATGTTTGTTGGACAGGGTTGGTGCCTAACACCTTCCAACCCTGTAATTTGAACCCCGAACTCAGTTATTTTGGAGTAGATTAGTTGTTTTTATTCGTTTGAAGTCCAAGTTCGGTTCTTAGACCGTAATAACTAGGTGGCGACTCCCAAACCTCAAAGGTCAAAAGCGGATCCGCACACCCGCGGATCGAGGGCGCTTTCAGTGACGACTCTACTGGGGACATTTGAGGATCAGACTTGAGAAATCCCAAGTATGGGATCATTGCCAATGACCTAGTTATTTGTTTTAGTTTATTTTATTTAATTTTTAGTTAGTTTCCTTTTATTGTTTGTTTATCGTTTTTATTCTTGTTGGTACATCACTAATTATTTGATTTTACTTGGAGTACTTTGGTCTAACATATTAGTCTTTATGGTTTAATCAAGGGCCATTCAGAATGACCCTAAATAATGTGATATTTCAATATGGATGATTTTATTGAGGATGGAATATTGATAGTTGGACAATAAATTTTTTCAGATGCATGGGTAGATTTGTTTTTTTAAAAAATAATTTTTAGTATGCGCTTGATCTGTTGTTCGATTTTTTTATTTTATTTTTAAAAAAATTAGTTTTTGGCAAGCCGTGCTGTCCATTGACAGCAAGAAGAAAAGAAAGAAAAATAAAATAATGAAAAAAAAAGAAAGGATGTTTAAAAAAAAAAAGGTTCTGTTAGGACTTAGGAGCCACTCCTCGTCTTTAACTAATGGGTGGTGTGTCCCAAGTGAAAACCGGTTTTTAATTATTAAATCCTTTTTTTTTAAAATAAGGTTTTCTTTATTTACTTTTTCTCTCCCAAACGGTTCTGTCGTCTCCAACAGAGATTTGAGAAGTCTCTCAGCCGATCGATTTATACCCCTAAATCTGATCGACTTTTGATTTCGATTTGAAGGTTAAGAGATCAATCGAGAAAAAAATATCTTTTTGGTTTGTTTCGGTCTCTTAGCAAAAAACTGATTGTGGGTTTTTAATCTAAACCTTGCTGTGTTTCGATCGAAGATGGGAAATTTGGTAATCGATAATAGAGATTGAACGAAAACCGTGGGTTCCAGGAGTGTTCTGTGTCAGTATTAAGCTCTAACAGAGTAGTAATGGCAGTTGTTCTAAAGTTTTTTTTTAAATTCTTTTTTTTTTGGTTTTGTTTCGATAATGAGAAGAAGGCAAATCCCTCACCCCAACAGAGGCCATCATTTTTTTTTGGGAAAATTTTTGGTTGTAACCGAGATTTATCGCTACGAATTTTACAAGTTTCTGCTGTAGTAGTCGAGCTCGTTGATCTAGTGCATTGACAATGAAAAGAATAGGAGAGGATTATGATATTTGAACTTAAAATTCTATTTTTTTTTTGCAGGTTTTGAGCATTATTCTTCGTTTTTAATGGCTGATTGATTCAATAAACACAAAAGAATCGAGTTTCAATTTATTGGTTTTTATCAAATCATCTAAGTAATCTTTCAAAATTTAGAATCTTTCAATTTAGAAGGCTGGAATAAAATCTGGGAATTCTTAAGATTAACTTTTGGAAAATTGGTGTTGGCTCGATTAACGCACCTAAAAGAATCTGTTCAATTCAAGCTTGATTTTTTTGAGCTGGTTGATTTGAGTCTAACTCGGTGAGTTTGATAATTGGATGGGGCAACCAGCCACTTCATATTTGATTCGTTTTCAATTTTTTTTTAAAATTGTGATTTCACGTTTTATGGAATCTTGCATATATGTTTTGCTGGAATATTCTCTGTGACTTAGTAGAGATTGATTTTGGGGTGCTTCGAGGGTTGTTATTAACACACCAATCCTTACTTGTAATGCACGTATCCATACGAAATAATTTTCAAAAGGATTGGTGTGCTATAAGTAAATAATTGGTACACCGATAATGTATCTCATTTGTTTTGATCTTAATGGTGGTAGGGGATACAAGTCTCTTCCTCGTGTTAAGGAAGTTTTTTTTTTATATATATTATTTTTATTGTTACATCAACCTATGACAAATCATCCGTATTTGTTATTTGATTGCAAACAAAGAGATTGGTGTGACAATAATAATAATAATAATAATAAAAAGGAGTTTCTTAAAAGAATAAAAAAAATCAATTTGTTTAATTTGTTTATTAATAGGCATCTTTAATTTTTTAGGATTTTCTTTTATTATTTTACAAAAAAAAAAAAAAAAATAGAAGGGTCATTTGATTTTAAAATTTCCATCCTAACGACTATCCATTTATCCTCAATTCAATATACTTTGAAATTTTGAATTATTTTGTGCCATCCAAAATAACCCTTGATTGGAACATATAAAAAAATATTTTGGATTAAATGTTTGCTTCTAACATGGATATATGTTTGATATGCTTATCTTTAATCATGTGATTAGAATGGTTTTGGTTTTGATTAAATATTCATGTGATTAAAATGGTGTTTGTTTTGATTAATATTGACGTGGTATTGATTATGATGATATAATCAGGGCCATGGGCCCATTTGTTTGAAAAAGGCCCCGGGCACACCCTATCCTGTTTTGCACACACCACAAGCACGTTTACTGCTTTGCACGCTTGCACGTCCGATATAGCCAACGTGGCACTAGTGCGTGGCCCGATCTCTTCAGAGATATGACGTTTTTTCCAAAAGAAGTGTTCTCTAGAAAAAATATTTTCTAACAAAAAATATTTTCCATAAGAAACAAAATTTCAAAAGAAAAAGTATTTTACATGGACCTTAGAAGTGTACTAAAATACATTTTTGTGTCAAACTAGGATGCTAGTCGCAGGCAATAACCTGATCGACCAGTTAATCAAAACAACCGTCATAGGGATGCACCTTGTAGAGAAGATCAATTTTGGGAGATTCATGTTGAGGAGTACTCTCTATTTCCACGAGTTTGAAATAGACTGGAACATGTTACGCGCTATGGCTAAGTGTTGGAACCCCTACTTTCACATATTCCATATTGGACATATGCACTTGTGCCCCACTCATGATGATTTTTGTGGTATGGGGATATCTACTTCAGGACCTCTAGTCAGGCTCTCATTGAAGATTGGATATTCTGGTGTCCTCGCCACAAGACTGAACATTTCCAAGGAGGAAGACAAAGCCCTAGTCCATAATGGATGATTGGATTTAGTACCTTTACTGGGCCCGTATCGCTCCTGCAGTCATCCTGTTAATGTAAAACCGAAGCTTGGCGTGCCACTAGAGACTATCGATTATGCCTAGGTATCCTAGCCCAATACATGCTGACCTCTAAAAGCGATGGCCAAACTATCCTTGAGTCCTTTATAGATATAGCCTCTCAACTTTCAAAGAAAGCCAACCCAGTACCTTTCATCCTAGCTGAAACTTTCTCAGGTCTAGATGCCATAAAAAATGGTGAGCGGGAATGCTTCAATGGAAGCCCCTACTTACTCTATATGTGGCTTTGTGACAGTCTCAAAATTGTCGATGTTTCTTCAAACCTCGAGTATGGGCCAGAGCACTTTTCCAAAAGAAACCTGTTAATACGTCACAACTCAGTCCAGGCTTGGAGCAAATGGTTAGATTCTCGTCTTGCCCGTCATATCGGTTTCCCCCTGTTCTAGGAACCAAAGGATCCTACTATGTTAGTTTGATCGGTTTAGAAGAAACATCTTTTTACCATCCTAATTTGATCCCAGAATAGTACGAAGTACATATAGAGTCCTTTTTGCCTCAACCCAAAGTTTTCTTTCCCCCCGAACCTTTGACTGAAAAGTTAGTGCATCTCATTGAGAAGGCTTGGAACAAACGCACTTTAGGGTATCCAGATGGACCAACAGAATTCAAGGAGCCAGTTGTTAGAGCCAAAAGAATCAAGCCAGATAGCAATCCTGATGACCATCAAGACAAAGCCAAGCGTACATGTAAAAAATAGTTCAAATCAAATTTGTTGAAAGATGTTTCAATGAGAACATTTATTTGTCAATCATTTTCAATAAAGTTATTTTTCTTTTGAATAAATATTTATTTCCTTTTTTTGATCATTGCGTGAATGGATTAATTAATGGATTGATGCACAAACCTCAATAAAATGACTCCTTAAAATGTTATCAAGGGGGTAATACTGAAATTGATTAAATTTACCTTTGATGGGGTCATATAGGATTATCATTACGCCTAAACTCAGGCATCCACCTCCTAGTTGGAGTCATAAGTCCAGTCAGTTAGAACAAGTTACAGTACCAAGTCAACAAGCGGAGATAGTTTCAGAATCTAAGCTCACAGAGATCTGTAAGATCTTGGCAGTCTTTGCCAATGATATCAATAGTATAAAAGGCAAAGTAGAAGTGTTAGAACTGGCCTCAGAATCAACAGGCAATCCCCCAGACCACCCAAAAAGAAAGAAGGTAGAAGAGAAACGTCCACATGAAGTCTTCGAACTCGAAGGAGATGAAAAGTATGTTGATGAAAATTCGGTGTTAGCTAACTGCATGTCTCAATTAGAGTCAGCTATGAAGAGTATAAAGGGTATCGATGAAATTATAGCAAGCATTGAAGCTCTAAACCGTATCCCTAGAATCCATTTGGGAGAGAAGTTTGTGATGCCAGAAATGGACAAGTTTAGTGGGACAGGATGTGCAAAAACACATCTTAAAGTGTATGTTACCAACATGCGCACTATAGGGCTCAGCGACGAACAGATGACGTTATTGTTTCAAAGAACTTTATCAGGATCAGCACTATGTTGGCTGATGTCTCAAGATCCAGTTACTGTGGGTACATGGGAAAACATGTCAAAGGTCTTCTGGCATCATTATAAGTACAATACCAAGATTAAGATTTTAAGAAAGGATTTGGAGGCAACTAAACAGAAAAATGGGGAGACATTCATTGATTTCATTTGTCGCTGGAGGGCCAAGGCTGCCCAAATGTAGGATAGACCTTCGAAGAAGGAACAAGTAGTGATTATCCTAAAGAATCTCTCACAAGGATATCTTCAGCACCTAGTGGCCCAATATCTCCCTACTTTTGAGTCCTTGTTACAAGTCGGAAGCCAACTCGAGGATGTTTTTGCCTTTGGGATTCTTTCTAATCCCTTGGATAACAAATCTAAGAAACCCTATGTTCCCAAACCTAGTACCAACCATGTCTATATAACCAACACGTCAGCTACCCCAGCTCAACCCCTAACCCGGACTAATAACCAGGTTCACCCAAGTCAACCTCGAACTCCGCGTCAATTTACCAATCTAAGGATGAATCTCATTGTAGTTCTTCACAAATTGATGAAAAAAGGGCTTCTTACCCCTATCCAACCCCGACCTTTGCCTAATCCCTCGCTAGTTGGACGCAATTCTAACTTGTTCTGCAAGTTCCATCAAAACGCTGGCCATCACACGGATCGATATATCACCTTGCGCCATGCCATTCAAAACCTTATTGACAACAAAAATATCACAATCCCTAGCCCACCAAATATCACCACTAATCTACTACTTACCTATCAACCTCCACCAACCCTGAATATGATTTTCCATACCCCATTACTATTTGATCCCGTCTCTCTTATCCATCTAATCCATGTCAAACCGCCTAGTTACCCCCTTATCGGGATAGCTTTCACTGATGAGGTTTTCAGTACGAACTATGAATCATTTGATCTAACCTCGGATGACACATATTATTTATCCCCGCCTCGCTACAGTAGTCCCGCATTCACTAGTTACCTGTTGGCTCAAATGAACCCGGAAAGTCCTGTATCTTTGACAGATGAAGATCCATACTTATTAACTGAAGAAGATGAACCTTTCTCCCTCTTCTGTGATGAAGTTAAACATATGACTTGAGGGGGAAGAGTTTTTAAACCACAAGAACTCTGTGTTGATAACCCAACGACCTTGACAAAAAAAAGAAAGAGAAGATCCTATCAAAGAAAATATCAAAAAAGATAACTCTGTGATCAAGCAGTTGAAAAAATAAAGAGCTAATTTCTCGATTTAGGATTTACTCATGGCTTCCACTGCCCATAGGGAAGCTGTTCTCAAAGCACTAAACACAGCCCAAGTCTCCCTTGATACTTCTCCAAATCAGCTGGGCAGTATAGTAAAGTCAACTTACGTAGAGAATATCCTATCCTTCTCGGACTCAGATCTCCCAAAAGAGATAGCAAGCCATACTAAGTCGTTGCACATCACAGTTGACTATAACGGGATGAGGGTACCTCTAGTTTTGATTGATAATGGGAATGCACTGAATGTTTGCCCTTTGAAGACTACTACTTGTCTCAGGTTTAAAGTTGAAAATCTCAAGCCTACTAATCAAGGGGTTAGGGCCTATGATAACACCAAAAATGGATGTACTGGGAATTTTACACCTTTAATTGTCCACAGGCATAGCTGAATTTCCTATGAAATTTTAGGTTATTGATATCCAGTCTTCTTTCAATTTATTGTTAGGGAGACCATGGTTACACCAGATCAAAGTCATCCCTTCCACGCTACACCAGAAGGTCAAGTTTATCAAGAATGGGCTAGTAATTACTCTTCATGGAGATGCTAAAATTGTAGGAATCGTAGACAGTACTGAGGCCAAGAATGAGCCAGTGTTCGAGATTCAGCCAGAACAACAGGGAATAGAACTTAGCGGATTCGAATTCGAGAAGATCTGATCAGTTCAATGGGATCATTCGGTGAAAGAATATTTCCCTATTGAGAACACCTCTAACTGCTATATGGCCAATATGTTCAAAAAAAAGAGATTTTTCCCTAATATGGGCTTAGGTCGCAAGCAACAAGGTATTAAAGAGGTACCGGTGATTAAAGAAGTCATTGGTACATTTAGACTACGATATAAGCTCACTAAATACTGGAAGACAAAGCGGAACAAGGTAATTGCAAAAAGGCAAAGGTGTACCATGGATCTCATTAAAATAAAGTCCTATCGTAAGACCCTTAATGGCTATTTTGTGAAAGAAGGAGAAGACTTCCATTATTCTGGGTTCCCAGAGCCATTCATTGATCACATCACAGGTACTCGTCTGTCGAGTTTGAAATCTTTTTTGGCACGGAATGGCTTGGAAAGGAAGCAAGCACAGAAGTTGAAGACTAGCAGCTCAATCTAGACTCCCTCAATATTGAGTAGTTATTCATTAAAGATCATAGTATCCTAGTGTTGTCGGTTGAGAAGGGGATCCCAAATCCTTAGTCTGTAATCAACCCCGCTATTGGGTGTCTCTCTAACTATCATGTAATTAGTCATGTGTTGCACTTCAAGGCTGGGTCTGTCAATCCCATTAGTCCTGTTCAGTCTTACATGCTGGGTGAGTCCTTTATTTCTGTTGAGTCTAGTAAGTTAGTTATTTCTATTGAGTCTGTTATTTCTAATGAGTCTATTTTTCCTGTTGAGTCAAGTGAGTCTGTCAAGTCTGCAATGAGTCATGTTACCCCATCTCTTTTTAATGAAATGAAAGAAATTTTTATTACCTCGAGCGCAATAATAATTTAACTAATAATCTAGCTTCGGAGGGAGAGTCTTTTGACGACGAACCTCCCCCTGAAATAATCAAGTTACTTGAACAAGAAAATGAATGTCGGGCTCAACCTCTAATAAAGGAAGTAGAGGTTATCAACCTCGAAACAAAAGTAAGTCCTCAAGAAATTCGGATTGGGGTCACTTTATCTCCCGATGAACGTAAAGGGATAGTAGACTTGCTAAGAAAGTTCAAAGACGTGTTCGCGTGGTCTTACGAGGATATGCCGGGAGTAAGCACAGACATTGTTCAACATCGGATTTCGTTATATCCGGATACTCAGCTAATCAAGCAGAAATTTCGACGTATGAGACCAGAATGGACTCTGAAGATTAAAGAAGAAGTTACGAAGCAGATTAACACCAGATTCTTAGAAGTAGTAAAATATCCTGAGTGGATTGCTAATGTCGTCTCAGTGTCGAAAAATGATGAAAAAGTCAAAATGTGTGTGGATTTCAGGGACCTAAATAAAGCAAGCCCAAAAGACAGTTTTCCTTTACCACACATAGATGTTCTAGTAGATAGTACAGTAGGGCATGCTTTGTTGTCCTTCATGGATGGTTTTTTAGGATACAATCAGATAAAAATAGATACTCGAGATATGCAAAAAACATCGTTTATCACATAGTGAGGAACCTTTTGTTACAAGGTTATGCCTTTTGGTATGAAGAATGCTGGAGCCACCTATCAAAGAGTAGCCACGACCTTACTACTTGACATGATACACAAGGAAGTCGAAGTCTATATAGATGATATGCTAGTCAAATCTAAGGAACGATTGGGGCGCGTCACTGCGTTAGAAATGTTTCTCATAAGGATTCAAAAAGTACAAACTCCGCCTCAACCCGCAGAAATGCGTATTTGGAGTAATTTCTAAAAAATTATTAGGATTTGTGGTCAGTCAAATAGGGATCGAACTAGACCCTGTGAAGATTAAAGCTATCCAAGAGATGCCACCGCCTGAGACTGAAAAGTAAATTCAAGATTTTTTAGGCAGAATCCAGTATGTCAGCAGATTCATCGCTCAACTCACCAACGCCTACGAACCTATTTTCAAGCTTCTTAAGAAGAATGAACCAACAGTTTGGAATTAGCAATGTTAATAGGCTTTGAACCTGTCTATTTTTGTTCCACCCACACCGGGTGAACCACTTCTTCTTTATCTGTCAGTCATAGAAGAAGCTATGGGATGCATGCTTGCACAATACGACAAAGATACTTGCAAGGAAAGGGCTATATAGTACATCAGCAAAAAGATGTTAGAATATGAATAAAAGCATTCGGCCCTCGAAAAAACTTGCTTAGCATTAGTATGGGCTACTCAGAGACTCCGGCATTATATGCTATCTCATTCAATTATCTTATTATCTTGGATGGATCCTCTCAAGTATCTCTTTGAGAAATCGACGTTGACAGGGAGAACTGCATGATGGTTATTGTTGTTATCAAAGTTTGACATCACGCATGTTACACATAAATCTATCAAAAGGAGAGCTGTGACAGAATACTTGGCAGATCACCCTGTAGCAGAAGGAATAAGGCATGTTGATCAATTCGTAGATGAGAACATCTTGCATGTTGAAGAAGAACCGCAGAACCAAACATGGCAGTTGTACTTTGATGGAGTTACCAATCAAAATGGGTATGGAATAGGGGCAGTCTTGTATTCTCCAGAAGGATGCCACATTCCGATCGTTATTAAATTAGCCTTCTCTAACACCAATAACACAGCTGAATATGAGGCATGTACCGCGGGGCTCGAAGCTGCTTTGAACCTGGGCATTACAAAAATTGAAGTTTTGGGGATTCAACCTTGGTTATACATCAGTCATTGGAAGAATGGAAGACTAGGAATGAAAAGTTGAAGTCTTATTATGAGTATCTGTTAAACTTAGTGAGTAAGTTTAAAGCTATCCTGTTCCAACACTTGTCAAGGGAAGATAATAGATTTGCTGACTCTTTCGCCACTCTATCTTCAATGATCCAGTTGCCCCATAGTATAGAATTGATGCCAATCACCTTCGAAGTCAAAGACAAACCCGCATATTGCCATCAGATCAACATTGCTATTCGACTACCCGATGGAAAGCCATGGTACACAGATATAAAAAAAATCTTAGAAAAACAAGAATTCCCGGAAGAAGCATCGAGGAAGGAACGACAAATCCTACTAAGATTAGCATCTCAATTCATCCTTTGCACAAGAACTTTATACAAAAGGTCTTATGATGGGATTCATTTTTCATGTGTCAATGAAGATCAAGCTGAACAGATAATGGTTGAATTACATTTAGGAGAATGTGGCCCCCACACGAGTGGGAAAATGTTAGCTAAGAAAATTATGAGACAAAGGTATTACTAGCCCACGATGGAAACAAATTGTCATCACATGGTCAAAACCTGCCACAAATGCCAAATACATGCAAATCTCATACATGTGCCACCATCTCAATTAGTTGGTCTGACTTCACATTGGCTATTTTCAGTTTGGAAAATTGACATTATTAGTAAAATATCGCCTAAAGCATCAAACGGGCATGAATACATTTTAGTTGCTATCGATTATTTTACTAAGTGGGTCGAAGCTACCTCTTATGCTGTCCTCACTGCGTCTCGAGTTGCAAAGTTTATCCAAACAAACATCATCAGTCGATATGGGGTACTTCGGAGTTGATTTCTGATAACGGGTCACACTTCAAAGCTAAGGTTATTACATTGTGTTCAAAGTTTAAAATCTCACACCAAAAATCATCTCCTTACCACCCTCAGACTAATAGAGTAATCAAAGTAGCTAATAAGAATCTTAAGACTATCATCAAGAAAATGTGTCAATCACATCAAGATTGATCAGAAAACTGCCATTTGTACTATGGACATATCGAACTTCAATTCGATCCTCTACTGGAGCTACTCCCTATTCCTTAGTGTATGGCATGGAAGCGGTCTTGCTAGTTGAAATGGAAATTTCGTCTCTCAGGGTCTTGTTGGAAAGTCAGTTGACAGAAGCAGATTGGATTCGTCAACGGTATGAAGAATTAAATTTGATCAAAGAAAAATGACGAAGAGTTTTATATCACGTGCAAGCTTATCAAAGAAGAGTCGCCCGTGCTTTTGACAAAAAGATCAAGGCCCGTCACTTACAAGTAGGGTATTTAGTACTTAAAGAGAATCGGGTACCTATCTTTGATCCTAGAGGGAAGTTTAAACCAAATTGGGGAGGTCCGTTCATTATTAAGGAAATATTACCAGGAAAAGCTGTCAGGCTTCAAGATCATAATGGAATCGAATTACCAAAACCAACCAACCTTGATCAAATCAAACGATACTTCATTTAAGGAGGCCATCTTTGGATGAATCAATTCTCCTATTACCCAGTTCAATATATCATTTCTCAACCCCTTTCCAGTCTTTTCAAAAAGAAAAAAAATCATGTCTTTTTATTTCTTAACCTGATTACCTAACCTAAGGAAGGGAAGATTCGAACTACGTTTTGGTCTGATCCCAAAATTCTAGGGTACGTAGGCAACCTGAGAAGTTACTTCAGGCCCGACCACATCAAAATAAAAAAATAGATTCCTCGACAAAGAAAAAAATCTAAAAAGAAAAAGAAATATCTTCTGACTGGGGAAGAAAATTTAAGGCAAAATAAAAGAAATGCCACACAAGGGACATTCGAGTTTTTGAGCATCAAAATCCCTTTCTTTTTATACCCATTCCTAAGCTTACCTATAAAAGTCCTCCTATGTACCATGTGTAAAAGTCAAGGAATATAGCAAAGCATGATCAGACAGCCATTCCATAAAAAATAAAAAAAAGGACTTGCTAGGTTGAAAATCCCAAAATGACGACTTAGGCAAAAATTAAGGCAAGCTTGCAAGGTTGAAAATCTGAAAGGACAACTTTGACAACAATTAGAGTAAAGAAAAAAAGTTCGCTAGATTGAAAAATCTAAAAAGGCAATGTAGGGAGAAGTTAGAGCAAGCTCACTAGATTGAAAACCTGAAAAGGCGATCTAGGCAAAAGTTAGAGTAACAAAACAAAAAAATCTCCGTTGAGTTGAGAAGTTGAAAAGGCGATCCGAGCCGAAACATTAGAAGTTCGAATGATCAAGTTTCAATGCCCAGTTTGAACCAAATATAGACTCAGTGGATACAAGTATCTCATCTATAATTGATCTGAAGAGTTTCATGTCCCTAACCGAACTGACGGGGAGAAAGAATTGATTCTATGATGAATTTCAAAAAGAAATATTTTGTTCCAATTTCTTTGAGCCTGACTCAAAATCTTCAATCAAAATTAAAAGTTAAATCTTTATTGTGCTTGTGGTAATCAAATATTTCAAACTTCATACAAGGGGCACTTTCTTTCTTCTCTAATATGTAGTTTCTCCCTTATACTAGAGGCATTTTTTTATACTGTATTCAATTATCTCCCATGTTTGTGATCAAACCAAGGGTATTTTTTTGTTGAGCAATGTTAATCCTAATAGACAATGGGATAACAGCTTTTCGAAAAATCTTTGAGGTTCAAAAGAAATAAAAACTTAGGTTTTAAATTCATAAAACTTTTGGATAAAACCATGATGTTCAAACAAAAGTATTTTGGATCTCACATTTGGTTGTGCCTAGAGATTAACTCATAATCCTTTCACCTAGAATAGGAGATAAGACATTCATTCTTTCCCAGATCTATTCATTTCCAGATTCCAATCACTCTTTTCCAGATTCATTTTCAATCGTTCTTTCCCAGATTTATTCCTTCATTTTCAGTTTTACTTAGTCAGTTACCGTCGAGGGTTTCTGTAGACACCCCATTTTTGCACTCGCCTGATTAATCAACTCGTCAACCCGATCGCAATGATTCCCAATGATGGATGTGTATTCCATTGCTTTACTTTGTTACCAGATATGTTTCAGAAATCCGGATGAGGTATCTCGAATTGACAAAACCTTAGAAACCACACTACGCTAGGAAAATACGACCCCAGAAACATAGAAATCATCATCTTACAGACCAAAAAGAAGCTTCACGATAAAAATCACTAAAAATTGACCAAATTACCAAAATACCCCTAACCTCAAAACAACCTAAGAGCCTACATTGCGCTTAGGAAAACTCTCTCAAACACATAAAATAACAAATCGGAACCAAATAAATCATTTCACAAATTTTAACAGAATTTGACAAAATTACGAAAATGCCCCTCATAAAGTTCATGACCATTTCACAACATAAACTAATATTTCCATTGAATTCCTTACGAAAAATCGATTCTAAAACATCCTAGAACATTAAAAACTGACTTGAAACGTGAAAAGTCCTCTTTAGGGGCAAAACGGTAATTTCACAATTTTCATAATTAAAAAATTTGAAATTAATAAATAAAATATTAAATAATTAAAGTGAAACATTAATGAAATTAATTTAAAATTTTGAACCTAAAAAATCGATCAATCGGACTTTCGGGTAAAATTGTTGAGGGTTCGTGGGATATTTCTTTAAGGACCCCTCCATTTGGGGGTCCAAAGAATTAAAGATATTTTAGAGGGGGATTCTCCAAAAATTAAAAGTAAATCAAGCAAGACTGAAGTCAAGGTATTAAAGTCAATCAAGTGAGACTAAAGTCAAAATAAAAGTCAATTAAGCAAGACTAAAGTCAAGATATTAAAAGTCAATCAATTAAGACTAACGTCAAAACATTAAAAGTCAATCAAATAAGACCAAAAGTCATAATAGAATTATAATTGATTAATAACTCTATATAATAGAGTTCTAACTTAAAAACATATCTACCTAAAATAATTCTAATTAAAACACAATTCTACCTAAAATAAGTCTAACTAAAATACAACTCTAATTAAAAGATCTCTAATTAAACACTAACTCTATCCAAATCAACTCCTAAAAACATCTATAAATAGAGGTGCTCACACCCTATTTTCGTATCAAATCATAAACCCTAAGAGAAGTAGGTCTAAAAGCCCCCCTAACCTCCCATAAAACCCTAGTTTTGGAGCCCCAACTCTTTACCTAACATCCCCCCTTCAATTTTAGTCTAGAAAACACCTAAAATCCCTCCAAAAACACCCCTAAATCCGCAACAAACTTGAAGAGTTCAGATTCAGAAACAAGGAGATACATTGATCTAGGAGATCCGAAGTCAAATCCGGAGATGGAACGAAGCAAGGGAGTACAGTACAAGGAGCTCTTTTTGTTAGATCTGAGGGAACAAAATCCTTGCTCTCGGAAAGGTATGTAATTTTTTTTTTATCTAGGTTGTTAGCAATGTGATATATTTGGGAAGTTAGTAGAGACCGACTTTGGCCGGGCGGGATTGGTGCCTAACACCTTCCAACCCCGTAACATGATCCTCGAATTCAGATTTTTTTTGTGGTAAATTAGTTCCTTTTATCCATGTTAGAGTCAGTTTGGTTCCTATACCACAATAACTAGGTGGCGACTCCCAAACCTCAAGGGTCAAAAGCGGATCCGCGCACCCCGCGGATCGAGGGCGCTTTCAGTTTCTCGGAATTATGCTCAGTTACCGTCGAGGATTTCTCGGAGTTATGCTCAGTTACCACCGATGATTTCTTAGAATTATGCTCAGATGCCGCCAAGGGCTTTCTCGGAACTATGCTCAGATACCGTGGAGGACTTTCTCGGAATTATGCTCAGTTACTACCGAGGGTTTCTCGAAATTATATTTAGATGCCACCGAGGACTTTCTCGGAGCTATGCTCAGATGCCGTCGAGGGCTTTCTCAGAATTATACTCAGTTACCGTCGAGGGTTTCTCGGAATTATGCTTAGATGCCGTCGAGGGCTTTCTTAAAGCTATGCTCAGATGCCGCCGAGGGCTTTCTCGAAACTATGCTCAGATGCTGCCAAAGGCTTTCTCAGAATTATGCTCAGATGCCGCCAATGGCTTTCTCAGAACTATGCTCAGATGCCACCAAGGATTTCTCGGAATTATGCTCAGTTACCGCTGAGGATTTCTCAAAATTATGCTCAGTTACTGCCGAAGGTTTCTCGGAATTATGCTCGGTTACCGTCAAGGGTTTTCTCGAAATTATGCTCAGTAACCGCCGAGGATTTTCTCGGAATTATGGTCAGTTATCGCCGAGGGTTTTCTCGGAACTATGCTTAGTTATCGCCGAGGGTTTTCTCGGAACTACGCTCAGTTTATGCTCAGATTATGTTCAAATTATGCTCAATTTATATTCACTTTGTACTCAGATTTACCCAGTTCCAACTTAAACTCTTTGAAATTTATCTTAGATTTTAAGTGCACACACTTGCATAGTTGTTACATTAGTCAAGGAGAATTTTCTAAAATTCAAGGATCTGACACTGTCAGTGAGAGTTCTTGCTCGATGACCTGACAACCTTTTAGTTCAGGGAGAGTTTTACGCTCAAGGATCTGAACATCTTGACGAATTGCTAAATCAGGCTGCAAAATGAACTGTCACTGGCTTTGGCATATGAATATCGCACTATCTATCAAAATAGATTTGCTATCTAGTTTGCTTCAATCCTCTGTCAAAGAGGGGCATCTGTAGACACCCCATTTTTGCACTCGCCTGATTAATCAACTCGTCAACTCGATCGCAATGGTTCCCAATGATAGATGTTTATTCCAATGCTTTATTTTGTTACTAGATATCTTTTAGAAATCCAGATGAGGTATCTTGAACTGACAAAACTGTAAAAACCATGTTACAATAGGAAAATATAACCCCAAAAACTTAGAAATCATCAATTTTCAGACGAAAAAAAGTTTTACGATAAAAATCATTAAAAAATGATCAAATTACCAAAATACCCCTAACCTTAAAACATCCTTAGAGCCTACGTTACGCTTAGGAAAGCCCATTCAAATACATAAAACAACAAATCGAAATCAAATAAATCATTTTGCCAATTTTCACAAAATTTGACAAAATTACGAAAATGCCCCTCATAAAGTTCACAACCATTCCACACAAAAAATTTCATAAATGACACAAACCAAAATTTTCATTGTATTTCTTACAAAAAATCGATTCTAAAACATCATAGAACATAAAAAATCGACTTGAAACACAAAAAGTCCTCTCCAAGGGTAAAACGATAATTTTACAATTTTTATAATTAAAAATTTTGAAATTAATAAATAAAATATTAAATAATTAAAGTGAAACCTTAATAAAATTAATTTAAAATTTTTAATAAAAAAATCGATCAATCAGGTTCTCAGGCAAAATTATTGATGGTTGCCAAGATATTTATTCAAGGACCCCTCCATTTGAGGGTCCAAAAAATTAAAGATATAATAGATGGGGATTTTCCAAAAAATTAAAGTCAATCAACTAAGACTAACGTCAATATATTAAAGTCAATCAAGTAAAACTAAAGTCAAAATTAAAGTTAATCAAGTAAGACTAAAGTTAAGATATTAAAAGTCAACCAAGTAAGACTAAAGTCAAAATCTTAAAGTTAATCAAATAAGACCAAAAGTCAAAATCCTAATAGAGTTCTAATTAAATAATAATTCTATTTAACAATCCTAATTAAATAATAACTCTATTTAATAGAATTTTAACTAAAATATAACTCTACTTAAAACAATTCTAACTAAAATATAACTCTAATTAAAAAAATTACAATTAAATACTAATTCTATCTAAACAAATATTTAAAAAATCTATAAATAGGGGTCCCTACACCCTATTTTCGTATCAAATAATAAAACCTAAGAGAAGTAGGTCAAAAAGCTTCCTTAGCCTCCCATAAATCCTAATTTTGAAGCCCTAACTCCTTACCTAACACCCACACTTCGATTTTAATTCGAAAAACACATAGAAGCCCTTCAAAAATACTTAGAAATCCATAAATAAATCCGAAGAATCCAGATCTAAGAAAGAGATATCTCGTCTCGGAGATCAGAAATTAGATCCAGAGACAGAATGAAGCAAGGAGTACTGTATAAGGAGTTACTCTGTCAGATCTGAGGGAACGAGAATGTTGTCTTCAGAAAGGTACGAATTTTTTAATTTTTTTTATTACTTAAGTCTTTTAGCAATGTAGTTTATTTGAGAATTAATAGAGACCGGCGTTTGCCGAACGGGGTTGGTGCCTAACACCTTCTAACCCCGTAATTTGATCCTCGAACTCAGTTATTTTGGAGTAGATTAGTTGTTTTTATCCGTTTGGAGTCCAAGTTTGGTTCCTAGATCGTAATAACTAGGTGGCGACTCCCAAACCTCAAAGGTCAAAAGTCGATCCGCGCACGCCGCGGATCGAGGGCGCTTTCACATCACCACATTCTTATCCTATTAGGATATTAATTCATACAAGACCAATTTAATTAAAATATGATTAGACTTGACCATAGGTCCCATCGAGCTCAATAGGCAAAGCTAACCTGAGTTGCATCAATTGCACTTCTTGATCGACGTCAATGTCTAAGCGTAATCCTATCCCACTGTACCCTACTATAGGAGGGGGATAGACTACGTCTATTCTATATGAAGAGGTGATTTAATAGTGCATTTTCTTAGCATCGTGCACCAACTCTCATCTGGAGATTAAACTGGCTGATTTTAATTTTATAGAACTGAGTTGGAGGCTCAAGATCCTTTTGAAATAGTTAGGAGTTGTCTAGTCTAATAGGAACCCATAAAGCACGTGTGAATTTCTTCCTGTGTTCTGTGTGAGTCTATAGTGTATATTAAAGTAGATATAAAACCTCAAGCAAATTGTGCATCATCATGGAGTTTAGGAGAGAATCGTAGATCCTGTGTATTCAATGTTTTATGGTTATTCTATCGAGTATTGTTCGAGTCTACCCATGATCCGTAATTCTCAAAATTCTTATTGGATGCGATACTTAGTTCGTTCAACCAACCATACCACGTAGACAATTGGTTTCCATCGGATTCCATACCTTGTCAGAACGAGTTCGCTCAGGGTAGTCACTTAGGTAACCATGAGAATTTTAATATGCACGACACCTCAAGGATGAATGTAACCATAATTCCCCAACAATCTTATGATTCTCACCAATTCTCCGATTATAGAACTACAAAGCCTAAGTCAACCTACTCCCCCATATTTGTCGCCTCCCTCAACTTTATCATTAGAATCGATGATGACTGAGATGCTAATTCGACAAAAATAGCTAAACAACCAACTATAGTTCAGGCTACAACAACAACAACCATTCATTAATCAATCCAAATCAACCAGGAGATAAATGCTCAACTAATCTCAAAAATTTCATCATTCTTTCAAAATAACTATAGTGATCAGTTCCAATCGTTTGAGAATTTTGATTATTGTCCATCAATAATTGATAACCCTGTCTCAATTAGAGTTCAAACTCAACCTAATGAGGTTATAGTTCAAAATGAAACAATGATAGAAATCCAACTAGGTCAGCTCAAGAGTCACCTTGAACTACCTTTAGAAGAAGGACAAATTGATCAATTTGAAACTGAAAATATCTTAATCTCAGAAAATCCACCATTCTTTCAAAATAACCTTAGTGACCAGTTTCAATCTTTTGAGGATTTCAATGATTATCCATCAATAACTAATAACCCCATCTCAATGGAAGTTCAAACACAAACCAATGAGGTTACAGTTCCAACAGAAATAATGATATAAGTCCAACTAGGTCAACTCACTATGTCTTTAGAAGAAATAAAGAATAATCATATTTCAAATGAGATAGTAATCGAGAGTTAAGTTGTGTTCCAAATTCCCAATGAGCAAGTTGATTGTACAAATTTGACTAAGAAAATTGATCCACTATCAAAAGAAACTGTTGTGCAGGAAAAATTAAGTATGAAGTCTAATTTGTTAGTCACACCAATTTCAACCATCATCGATCCAACTTTGTATCCTATCCAACTTATCATTTCGCAAGATTGTAAAGACCCTCCTTATCTTATAACTTCCATTCTCTCTAGGAATATGTTGGATGAAAACTATATGAAAAAGGTGATGATACTCAAAACTAAGGACAAATGAGGGATGTTGATCATTTTACAAAATCGGTTCCATGTCCTAATGATGATCAAAATCTGTCTACCTATCATTTGGGGTGGTAAGTCAATCGTGCCTATCATATGGGCTAAAAAATCGATTATTGTGTCTGTCAAATTAGATGTTAGGAAAATTTCCAAAAATCAGACATTTTGATAGGTCCAGTTGAAGATGTTGAACTTAGCACTGCTTGGAAGGCAACCAATGTGTTTTTATTTTTGAATAGTGTAGTTAGGATATCTTTCTTGTATTAGGTTTTTTTTTATTATAATTTCTTAGTTAGGTTATTTTTTGATTCTTAGGTAGGATTTTATACAACCTTGTTTCGAAAATTATCATTGTTATAACTCTTACTCTTTTCAGATTAGTTGTAGCAAGAGTTTACTAATTAATGTTAAAATCGATTCAAGTGTGATCTAATCCTTCTCATTCTTTCCTTACTACTTGCATATTAAGGACAATATGTCATTTAGGTTTGGGGGTATTAGGTTAGCTCACAATTGCATTGTTAGTTTAGTTTTATGTTTAAAATTTTTTTGAAAAAAGTCAAAAATTTTAACACTTGTAAAATATTTTCTTCAAACTATTTCTATGCATTGTTTATATATGAATTTCAAATTTTAGGCTCATGTCCTAATTTTTAATCATAAGTTCTTATTGATTATTCCTCATAAAGAAAATCAAAAGAATATTTTGAAAAATTCATGACACTTCTGATTAAGTAAAAATAAGATTTTAAGGAACAAGTTTTGGCCCTTTTCTCTATCTAAAGTGTTAGGGGAAATCGAATCTAATAAACTATGACTTCCTTATCCTCTGGTTGGCTAGTTAAAAGAAAAATAAAACTGGAGTTAGTATGACGTGAACAATAACCATAGGATTAGACTGGGTACCTTGAAAAGGGCTACCTATTTTTTGTAAAAAGAACACCACAAAAAAATGGTGAAAAAATTGAGAAAAGAAAAGATAGAAATATGTGAAAAGACCAAATCAAAGAAAAAAAATGCTTGAGCTGAAAAAGTGTAAAAAGAAAAGAGTCCCATGTGAAAAAATAAAGTAATTTCAATAGAGTGAAAGTCGTCAATGGTAAAAACGTGAGCAAGCTAAAATATCACAGATAAAGCCCCTTAGAGGTATTAAAGTGAACATTCACACCTCTCACAATCCCAGATAGGATGCTTAGTTTTGAGTTAGAACTTAGGTAGAATCGACCATTCTTAACAGTTAAGAGGTGAAATTTTGTTATTGAAAAGATGTTGCTTTTAAAAGAAAAATCAGAAAATTGCACGAGCACTCAAGTTACCCTTGAAATTTTCTAAACTGAGGAGTGAAAACTAGAATTTTGCTCAAACGTATGAACCTTTGACTTATTTATGAAATGTCGTTATGTTTGCTTTATATACTTTGACTTTGATTTAAATATTTTTCTAAAGTATTGGAATTTTGTGGGTATATTCACTGTAAACCTTCACGATTCAAACTCGTCTACTAGGGTAACCTAGGGGTTTAAAGGCTTGCTGCATACGCTAAATGCAGTAATGAAACTTACGAAAATATTTTGTAACTTAGTTTTTATTTTATTTTTGTTCAGGACTAGCAAAATTTAGGTTTGGGGATGTGACCAGGGTCTAGAAAGTCGTTTCTAAAGTCCTAATTACATTAACTTTATCAGTAAATTACATATTAAATCCCCTCATTAGACATAATGTATGGTTAGTCCATATTTATCATTGATTTCAATTAAATTATGTAATTCAAAACTAATTACTATTATTTACGTGTAACATGAATTATTCGCAAAGTTTCAAGATGAATCGGGAAAATCCGAAGTTACCATTGTGATTCAGGATCCAATAGAAGATCGTGAACCAAAATTCAAATCAATTGACCAAAATTTTACCGTAGTACCAGGGTCAACGACGGTAGTGCGATCAAAGAAGAAAGTCAAACCTTGAATGTCGTACTGAAACTTGGCGGCTGGATACCATTCATAATAGACTATTTTTAGTATTTTTTTGTAGACATGGAATGTCTCCAAAATCCTAATTTCAAAGAAACCCTAATCTGGTCTCTCGATAAAGAAAAGATCAGACCATAGGGTATATCATCTTTTGAAAAATCTCCAATCTCCTCCGGAGGTCAACTTCTCTTCTTATTTTAGTTTAGGTTTTTATATTTTTTTTCTTAGTTTGATGAAAGTTTTAAAGAGGCTCAGTCGATTTCAAGTCAAGTAATAAAGATAACTTCTTTTTCTCATCTCTCTTCTCTCTTTGTGTTTTCTTTATTTTATCTTTGCTTTATTCTTCTTGCGATGACTATTGGCTTAATCTCCGGTAGATCCGTTGAAGAAGCCTGAGCAAGATTTGTCAGTATTTTGATTGTTCTTGAAATTGCTTCATAGTTTTATTGTGATAATGTTAGGTTTGTATTATTAGGTTAACCATTGAATGTTTCTCAAAGTTCTGATGTTTATCTCTTTGATAAGTTCAAGAAGAATCATACTTTACAGAGAACAGTCAATGTTTATCTAATAATCTCAGCCTACGTTATTGAGATAACGTAAGTTTTTATTATTAGGTTGAATATTAAATGTTTCTCATAGTTTTGATGGTTTCTTTCTTTGATAAGTTCAAGAAGAACCATGCTTCACAGAGAACAGTTAATGTTTATCTAATAATCTCTACCTGAATTATTGCATACTTTTGATTTCATTTATATTTTAACTGCTTCATTTTTCGATCCACAAATATTAGTTTTGTTTAGTAGATCGAGAAAATAGATAACCAGAATTCACTGATAAAACTTGTGAAAGTGGATCTAATTGATCTACACTTTTCTCTGATATTTCTAAGTTTATTTTATTTTAGTAGTTTATTTTAGATAAATCATCTCTTGCAAACTGTTTTTAAATCGTTTCCATAAACCTGAATTAGATTGGAAGTAAAAAATTCTTTTGATTAACGTTGTCTCTATGGTTCGACCCTTGTTTGCCAATGTTTTATTTTGTTCATTATTTTATCATCATCTTCAACTTGAACAAATATCTTTAGAATACCTGAACTATCATTTTTTTTATCTTTTTCAAGCACTTACGTTTATCAACTACGATAACAATCATTTCTGACAATTTTTTTTGCCTTGAATGACAAGTGGAGAATGATGTATTCTGAATTTTGAACAATTAAATGTATTTTTTGATTTATTTCGACCATTTATAACAAAAATTGAAGAATGAAATTGAGATTCTATTTTATTTATTTATTTTTTTTTTTTAAGATTTCATGGTAACTTTTGATTCTATAGTCCATTTCACAACTAGAATATATGCATTTTGAGTATTTCAAGAAGATCTATTTAGCATTGAAATTGAAAAAAATGAAAAAATTTGGATCGTGTTTACAATGTCAAATTCAACATTTTTATTGTTGAGCTCACAACCTTTTATTGTCAAGTTCAACATTTTAATGTCACGTTCGACATTTTTTTTATTTTGAATTTGATCATTTTTAATCCATTGCTTCAGTTTTATTGTCAATTTTAAATTAAAAAAAATCGTTGAGTGGGACAATTTTTAGAGCTATTGTGGCTGATATATATAAAAATTGGCAATTTTCAAAAATTGTCGAACTCTGACAATAAATTGTCGAACTTGACAATAAAAATGTTGAACTAGACATTGTAAATGTGATCTAGATTTATTTCTTTTTCTTTTTCTTCAATAATTTTTTTTTTTTTTTACTTTGATATTAAATAGATTTTCTTGAAATACTCAAAATGGATATTATAATAGCGAAATGAACAATTAAATCAAAAGTTATGAATTTTTTTATCAAAATAATTAGAATATCATTCATTCTTTATTTTTTTTGTTATAAATCATTGAAATAAATTGAAAAATACATTTAAATATTTAATTAGGAGTACATCATTCTCCATTTATCATGCATAGCAAAAAAAAATCGTCGAAAATAATTGCATTTGAAGTTGAAAAACCTAAGTACGTGGAAAAGATGGTGGGTAATTTGAATATTCCAAAAATATTATAAAGAGAAATTTCGTTGAGGGACAATTAAGAAGAAAAAAGTTTAATATATGGACTATTAAATTACCACCCAAAATTTAGGGACTACTAAGTAAGATACCCTCCTCCCCTATCACCACCCACACACCCACACACACACAAAAAAAAAAAAATTAAAATTAAAATAATAATAATAATAATAATCAAATTAAATCGGACTAGGTTCAGTCATGAGCCCCGATTTGTCTGATTTGCTTGAACCCCAAAATTAATATGCTTATAGTTTAGAAATATTTTTGTTATTAATACTTTTGTTTATGTAATTTTATATTGTCATACAATGATTGTATTGAAATTTTAAATGTTTGTATCATTAGAAATTGTGATTAACTAAAAATAAAAGCTAACAGTAAATAGAACTAGTTATTTTAGTTAATAATTGTCAAATTTTTCTTTAAATTTGTTTCTAATTTCATGTTAGAAACACATTTTGAGGATAAATTAATAATTGGAAATTTTATATTGTTTTACATTCTACTAATCTTTTTACAAGCCTTTTCATTGAAAAATTATCTAGTATTAATAAGTAATGAGCCAAATCGACCAATCATGCCAACCCAACTTGGGGGTGGCTCGTGGTTAGCATTTCATGTCCAAGGTCAAGTTGGGGGCATATGTGGGTTGGTATTTGTCAAGTTTGGGTTGGGCTTGGGTTGATGCCCAACCAGCCTAACCCGCCTGAGTTGAGCACTAATTTACAAATTGATCTTCTTCACAGAAGTTCTTCCTAAATGGTAATTTATACATGCTTTCCATGCTTTCATAAATATATTTGAGATATTCATGTGTCTTCAAATTGATGACAGATCCCTTGACCTTGGTCTCTTTTGAAGACCTTCCATTTTCAAGCTCATAGCATTTTCTTGACAAGGGCAGCAACTTGGGCGGGCCAAATCCAACCCGTTGGTTTGAACCTGGCTTTGGGTTAGGTCTGGGCATAATTAGATTAGTTTCGATCTCGAGTTTGGACAAAACTATATATATATATATATGTCCAACTCAAATTGGATTGGGTTCAGGCACATGGCAACTCAATTTATCCGAACCCGAACTTAATATAGTTATAATTTAAAAATATTTCTTTTATGTAGCTAGTTTGTTCCACGTTCATTTAGTGTGTGTACTCTTTCTTATCTATATGTCAAAACTAATATATGTGATTATTTTCATTAAATAAAAAACTCCTTTAATATTAATGCTTTTGTTTATGTAATTCTATAAAATTACGATTAATAGTAAATAAAGATAGTTACTTAAGGTAATCATGATTTTCTTCACCTTTTTAAAATTTGCTTATAATTTTATATATATAAATTTTGAAACACATTTTATGATAAATAATTGTGAATTTTAAGTTCTTTTAGATATAACTTATCTTTATATAAATTATTATCATTACTAAATTATATAGTGTTAATGAAGAATGAATTGACCTGACCAACCCGACTTGGGTTCGGTTTTAGTTGAGCATTTTATGTCCGAGGTTGAGGTTGAGTTGGGCACGGGTACATGTTGGTATTTGTCAAATTTGGGTTAATCCCCAACCCTCCAAACTTGGTCCTCTCTACTAGACTAACCCCTCAATGTTTTGGTACACACCTGAGACATTCCTATGTATTCAAATAAATGATAGATAGATCCTTGATTAGGGTACCTTCTTGAAGATCTCTATGCTTTCAACTTGACCTCGGTCTTCTATGCAAGATCAGCTTTTCAATGCGTTGGTAAATATTTGAGACAACCATGTACTCCTGACCTCAGGCTCGTCATATTGATGCCATGTCCTTGACCTTGGTCTTCTCTACAAGACCATTCCTTTGCAGATGGATTTAGACTTGTCTAAATGGTAAATATTTGGGACACCCATTTGTCTTCAAACGAAGGACATGTTCTTTGACCTCAGTCTTTTAAATTTACATATTTACCTCATATGCTTCAATTAAGTAATTAAAATGATAAATAACCCACCTAGACATACATGCTTGCTCGAAATAAAATAAATAAGGCTTGGGCCTCTGAACATAATTTTCTATTGCCCAATACTCTAATAGACTTCAATTAGGTTATGGATTCTGAGTCCAATGGGTTCAGTAACCCAAAATATGAGGGCTTATTAGAAGAGATTTGACCTCGAATTCTAAATAAATATATTTGGCAACGAAACAATCTTACGGGATTTTTTATTTTTATTTTATTTTTGAAAATTAAATGGGGGTTAGGCAAACCCCCAACCAGAAAAGTTACAACTTATCATAAGAAAGCCCAACAACATCCTTAAGATCATTGGGAAATACATTTGATTCCCAAAAATCAAATTAAATATCATACTTCTTCATTTTAGCTTAATCACATTAATATCTCTAGGATCAAATTTACAATAGTATCGTTTCGTTTCATGATCACCTGCCAATACTTATACTTAAATCACTTTCTTTTGGCCACATACTCATCACCAATTACATTAATACCCATAACACAAGTCTTTTCCTAAAACTTTAGTTTTCATTTGTAAGGCTTATTTCTCAATCACCCTACACCGTAATCTTAAATGGATTGGTGATCTCAAAGCATGATCTCAACCCCAACAGCCCTTTTCAGAATCAATTAAACAGCAACTCTAATATAGATTTTCCTTAATTTTTTTTTTATTGAAACTAAAATAACAACTTAACACTAATTCTTCTCAATGAACCTCAAATAGCAATTTAATATCAAACCAAAATGATAGATCAATTATGATTGAAAATTTTCAAAGCAACTAAGCTACATAAACTTTTACTGCAAAACCCTCGCACAAACTTAACCAAAAATCATAAATAAATTAACTAAACTAAAATTGAGGGTGTATGATTCAACTCTTTGTAGGCCACCAAATTATTCAGTTGATTTGCTCGAAAGTTTACCTATTTCAATTAAAATCGTCCCTATAATTTAAATGACCTAGAATTCTAACAAAAACAAATTTGGCGACCTAACCAATAATGCTATGAAAACTTCAAAACCCTAACTAAGAGAACCAATTACTTACCTTAAACATCAAAATCGGGATAAATACTCTAATCCTGTTTTCTTCCTTTACATAGCTTGAACGATACATAATTGAAGATCAAACTTATTAACTTACCCCAACATAGAATCATTTTCATCAACCACCAAGCTATTTCATAAACCAAAAAGTAGAAAATACCAATTCCAAACCAAACACTTCAAAGCCCAACTTAGTAATTCAAAAATCAAGAAAAATTTTCAAAACTTAATCTCGAAATCCTAACATTACTGCAAAAATGATTTTAGACATGACTTAATTAATACACATTGTTTATTAAGAACTATAAGGTTGTTTGAGCAAACACATAGATCAAAAGGGATTATTTGTAATTTAAAATATTAATTAAATATTTTTTATAACTTTGTAGACATGAGAAATTGACCAAGTGAACCTCAATGCTACGTTGGTTTTGGAGTCGCCACCAATTTTTTTTTTTTACAGAAATAAAGGTATGAATGGTTACCTGGTTAATTGTTTTAGAAAAAAATGATTTTTTTGGCATAGTAGTGACTTTGAAATTGGATAAGGGAACTAGTCTACCAAAAGATCTAGGTAAGGGGTTCGGTTAGAGGTTGGGGAAGGTGTTAGACGCCCCTCCCTCTCCACCTTAGGTGGTAACCTTAGAAACATAGCCCTTTATGAAAAGAAAAAAAAGGAAATAAAATTCAAGCAAAACAACATTGTTTATACTCTTAAATGGGTGAACATTACTTTCGTCCTAGATTACGTGGGTGTCCTCATTGAGGGATAGAGATCCCTCATATATTGCCTTAATATTACATTTTACAAGAAAAGAAAAAGCTTTGAAAAAGAGGGGAGAGATATAAAAGGTAAGTGGAGAAGGGAGAAAGGGGATTACATTATTCCTAATCTAATACACCTTGATGCTTGATTTTTCTTTTTTGTTCTTCTTCTTGAGTTTTTAATTTTCTTGTTCTTGATATTCTTATTCTTGATGATGTATTTGTGATGATTTTTTAGGGTAAAAGGGTCCAATCCTAAAAACAAATGGAAATGTCATTCTTTTTGTTTTATTTTTCTTTTGAATTTTCCAATTGTACGAGGGTAGGAATAGAATTTGTCTCAGAATTTTGGGAGGTTGATTGTGAAAATGACATGTGGAAGGGGGACATAAAAGTGTGGGGGAATGACCTTCATATCTTGGTCTATTTTTGTTTTAACTTTCTTAATATGTTTTATACTTTATAGGGTAGCCAATTCTGGAAACTTTATAATTGTCATGAAAACTTATCTTTGGATTCAAATTAAGTTTTTTTTTTTTCGACAAAGCATGATCCTTGAAGATAAACTTACGCAAGTAAGATTTAGAAAACTTAAGTATTGGATTCAATGATGACTGAAGTCAGATTTAACTAGAATTTGGACTTGGGTGGACATTTGACAGAGCAGAGGCAAATATGCTCATACATGCATAGGAAAATTTCTTTGCTTACTCATGTCTAGATCGGATTAGGTCTATTTGGGATTCATTGCAATTAGACGGAGCCCCATTCTGACTAGAATGAGATCGAATAGGTGTTTGCACGCCAATTTCTGAAAATTTGGATGAAAATGTCAACATAATAATAATAATAATAAAAATAATAATAATAATAATAATCAGAGTTTGATCCAGTTTCTTTTGAAAAGAAAAGAGTACAGAAAATTTAATTAAATCATATGGTTGATCAATTGGAAATTTCACTATAGATTTGATTATGTCGAGTTTTTGGTCTACTTGTCTTGATATTTAATGTCTTGGATCAATTCAATTAGTTTTATAAAAATGTACAGACAACTTTCTTAAAGGAATATGTTGTTGGCTGAGAGATTTAGGACTGGATTTCTTTCTAGAAAGTATGGATCATGGTTCTCTCTCTGATTACAGGGGCATAAGGGACGATGCTCTGGACTTGTCTGACTTGCATTGTAGTATTCCTATAAAAGGCATGGTGGATTCCTTCAATTTTTCAGTTGTTGCAGGCATCCTCATGCACCATGCTACCTGGTAATTGAACAATATTCTTAGACTGGTAATTACATGAATTTGTTCTTCTAAGAAAACCTCTTTAGAATTCTATTAAACTATATTATGTCGATATTAACTTTTAACTTCAAGAAAATTGAGTAATATTTTGCGGTCCTATGAGAGAGTAGTGTAATACTTTCCTTCTTGTTTGTAGGGCTCAGGCAGAGAGAGATTTTAGAATAATTTACTAAAACGGTAGAGTTTTTGAAATTATTTACCAAAACGGTACACTATTCCAAATATTTCCGAAAACGGTAAAAACAGTAAAATGTATTTTTTTATACCGAAAATACCCTTTTTTTGTTTTACATATGTTTTTATAATTTTAACCTTAAAAGAATGAAAATCCAACTTAAAAGATTCACTCTCTTTTGGTAATCCAACAATCATATGTATTTACAATTTTTTTTTTACCAAAATCAATTTTATTTTTGTAATTTAAGTCAAAAAATAAAAAAAGGGTATTTTCGGTAAAAAAAAAATACATTTTACTGTTTTTACCGTTTTGGTAAAAAAATTAATTCCGAAAACGGTAAAATTACCGTTTTCGGAAATATTTTGAATTGTGTACCGTTTTGGTAAATAAATGAAAAGTTGTGCATGTTTTGGTAAATCTGCCGAGATTTTAAGGTGGAAGTATCCTACTTTCATATACATTGCGGTACTTTTCAACCCACTGGATAATACACTATTAAGTGTTGGTCCTTTTTCATTTCATCACTCAACAGAGAGTGAATGATTCTAAGACCATATTTTCTCTTACCACCTAAATGAATAATACACTATGAAGTGTTGGTTCCACAACCACAACTGGTAATTGGCATACAGCACCAACTAAAAGGTAACTATGATCTCCATGATATATTACTCCTTCAAGTGTTATCACGGCCAAGGTCTTATTCCCAAAGATTAGCGCCGACTGAATGAGGTTGAGTTTCCCAATTCAAATGGTTCCAAAATCAATCAAATTCTTCATTTAGATTCTCTTCCCAAAACCAAATGAAACATGCACGCATGCTCGCTCCCTCCGAATTGTGAGAAAGATGAGTTTTACCTCTTCATTGCATCTGGGTTAATGGGTTCAAACCTATTCAATGTTTAATCATGCTGGCAGATCCATTTCCCCAACTTGCTTGATCTTTAACCCCATAATCAAGAGACCAATCTCTATGTTTTCTCCAACAACAACAACAAGAATACCCATTTCATCTTGTATCTCCATCTTTGGTGTACATCTCACCAAGGAAGAGAAACTCAAAGAAGAAGAGATCTCCCTAAAAGTAGAAAATGTTGTGTAACAGAAAATTTGAAAGAATTTTTTTTTTTAAACTTAAAAATCCAGAACAACAGCCATAGTCTGTCATCTATTGTGTCGATGACAACGACAGTTCTTATATGTCGTTGATAAACAACTGTTAACAACAGTCGTTTATTCTGATAGTCAAAATTTGTTGCAAATAAAAAATGACTCACTTTAGAGAGACTGCTCCTGCGACTATAATAGCAGTCGTTCACCATAAAAACGACTGTCCTGGACAGTCGTTTTTTGGGCATCTTGACTTAGTCTTGGCATATATAGAAAAGAAAAGTTCAATGAGTGAGTACACGAAGATGACCAACTGACTTGTACCGTTATGGTCAATGTTGAGATTGAAAGCCCCCGGAGCGGGGGTTTTGGTTGCTCAACCACAAATAGTCTGTTTGAAAGAGCCGTGGGCCGGTTAAATTCATCCGAACACGCCCGGTTTTTTGAAACCTCAGTGTTTGGAATGGATTGAACCTCTTTTAAATTGCCGACTCTTTCGTTAAAACCAGCCGATTCTATCGACTACCATCACTTCACGGAGGCTTCGCAAAATCAATCGGTTCCGCAAAAATAGAGTGAACAACTTACTTGCGTCATCTCTCTCTCTCTCTCTGATTTAACAATCATGAATTCATCTCTGCAACTCACACAGGTAAGCAACTTTTTTTTCTTTTTTTCAATTTTCGTGTTTTAAGCAATCCATTGTCATCTTCTCCAAGAGCTCAATTGAAAAATTTCAGAGATTCTAGAAGTAAAAGAGGAAAAAAAAAAAAGAAGAGAAAAGAGAAAGAAGAGTAAGACAGAAATTTACATCCATTCATCAATCGATTTCAATGCTCACTCACCTACAAACCTTCGGTCTCAACACAATTGTCATCTTCTCCAATAGTTCAATCGAACCCAAACTCACCCTCATTCTCTTCGTCCCAACACCTTCATCTCCCTCATTCACTCATGTTTACCATTAAGGCACAAACATCTTTGTCTTCTCACCCATCACTCACAAACCTTCATCACATCCATCTATTAATGGCCAACTCTCTCAACACCAAATAATTACTTAGTTACACAGCAGCACCTCAACCATCCATTAATGGCCAACTCTCTCAAACCCTCTCTCACTCACGACTCACCCATGGAACCCACCTTCATCGCATTCAACTTGCGTTTGGGCTCTTGACAGCACCCACAGAACTCACCCACACACCTCTTTGAATCAATCGAACTTGCAATCACTAAAGACAACAATGTTCTCCCACAGCTACAGAAAAATTGTGGGTTAGAAACAAACTTAACAAATAAAGTTATATTGTCACACCAACTTTTGTTAACACTACACCAACTTTTTTCTAATCATTGATATTGAACATTCATCAATCCCAACGTTTCAACATGAAACACCGAGATCAACAATTTGAAATGTTAATTTTGATAATTTGAGTTCATGATTTTAAAAGGTAAGTAATTTTTCCTTTTATTTTACTTAAAAATCCTTTTACTTTTCTAGAGATTGTTCACTGGCTTGACAACAAATAGAGATAAAGTAGCAATTTGAGATACTCATTTCCTACATTTTTTTTCTATTTTTTTTAAATAAAAAAATATAAAATAAGATACATTGAAATATTTTTAAAGGGATTAAATAAATATTATCTTTAAAAATTTTAAAAAACGTTATTGAGTAGAGTCCAATTATAATGGAAAATAAACAATGATTGAAGCTCATCCAAATAATCAACAAGTCAAAACGTATTTCACTATTTGTTATTTTCTTATCCAATTTGATGGTTCTGTCATTTTCCTATAGATTTGGGGATAGTGATGGAATTTAATAGTGATAATGTGAATTGGTGTGCATTCAGTAAACGTGGGTGTGACATATTTTTTTCCTTAACATTACAACCGTTGGATTGAGAAAGATCTAACACGACGGTTTGGATATTTATCAGATCGGATTGGATATCGGAAAAAAAATTTGATTCATTGCTAGGCCCAAGATCTCTATCAAAAGGTGGTTGAGATAAGTGGAGAGATTAAAAATTTCCAAAAATGAGTTATTAGTTTTTAGGAATTAGTTTAGATCTACAATTTTATGAAAATCCTTGGGACTATGCACCCATTTCAACCCTTTGTTTAATGGACATTATCAAAGAACGTGTAAGACTACTAATAATGTTATTTTTAAAGAGACTCGATTGTCTCGACCACTGTTACTAACACCACCACCATTCCTATGATATCAACAAGGAATTAGCATCTATCTTGCGTTCTTCTTAATAAAAGTTTGTGTGGCAATAGAAGCTCTCTATTTTTAAAAGTGAAGACTTTCGTATCCTTTAATTTTCCTTGGAAAATTATAGTGTCCAACAAACTATTGAGATGTGAAGATATTTCCTAAAGAATCTAAGTGTGTTTATATATGTTTTTAGGATTTTATTATCTTGTTTTTATTATGTCAATTTATTTTTTCTTAGATTCTTTTGTTTTAGGTTTCAGATTTTTTATGAACTTTTTTTTTAATTGTAAAATACTATTGAAATTGTTTGATTGAGTGCTATAATATTTTATTATGTTGAAATTATAATTAGAGGCAAATCTTAGTAATAAATAAAGAAAATAGGGGAATGGTTGAGAATAAGTAAAAGTTGAGGTGCCAATAGAAACTCTCATTTTTTTTTTAAATTCTTTTGTTTTAGGTATAAGATTTATATGAAATTTTTTTTTAATTGTATAAAATTATTGAAATTGTTTGAATGATACTATAATATTTTATTCTATTAAGGTTGTAATTAGAGACAAACCTTAGTAATAAAAAAAAAGGGTGAATGATTGAGAATAAGTAAAAGTTAGGGTGCCAATAGAAACTCTCATTTTTTTTCTTAGATTCTTTTGTTTTAGTTTTAAGATTATATATGAACCTTTTTTTTTAATTGTAAAAACTATTGAAATTGTTTGAATGAGTGCTATAATATTTTATTCTATTAAGATTGTAATTAGAGGCAAACCTTAATAATAAATAAAGAAAATTGACACAACAATACATAAAAATTGCAAAGAAGCTAAAAAATACATCTTTTGTCCATATTTGATATTGTAAGTGGACATAAATATTAAATTATTTAATAGAATTTTAAGCCTTTAATCCAAATAATAATTATATTTTAATCCAATTTCCATATGTCAATGAAAATTCAAAATCCTGTCCTACAAAATGCAAACTCATTCTATATTTGAGTTACAATAGTTTTTTAATTAGAATGCTTGGTGACATGTCTACAAGTAAGTTGAAAAAGAACTTAGTCAGGTTGATGCATAGACAAATTTGTGTGTGGATTAATTTATTATTATTTTTTACTTAATTTTTTTTAATTTAAATTTTACTTTTGTAGTTTTTATCAAGATAATGTCTAGTCAACCATCAGTAAAGGCATATTGGGATTCAGCAATACATAAAATTTGGGTGGAATATTATGTTGAAGTAGTTCAAAAGTATGGTAAAGGAGGAGGGGGGGTTTAACTTCAAAAGGACATGATTATTTTATAACTATATTTGAAGAAAAGTCAAAAAAATCTTACACCAAAGTTCAATACAAGCATCGTTGGGATTACGTGAAGGATAGATGGAAAGCATGGAAGAATCTTAAGATGAAATCTGGATTAGGATGGGATGTGAATACGGGATCCTTTGAAGCAACTGATGAACAATGGAAGTCATATGTTTTGGTAATTTTTTTTTCATATGATAATTGAAATTAAATGAGTTAGTTAATTTTTTTTTCTGATTATGTTTTATATCTTTTATCAGTTAAATAAACATTCCAATCAATTTCGATATAAGGCATTAGAGTACGAAGATGAATTAGACCAAATATTTGGTAAGACTGTTGCAACTGAAAAATATTGTATGACCCCAAACGAGACGTCTTCTTCAATCATGCAAGATAGTCGTGGTTCTCTCGATGATTTGGATGCAGATATTGATAATGTGAATGAAGGGTCAACACTAAATACTTCAATTGATCAAGTTGAAAAATCTGTTGAAGAGATGCCTAAAAGACATCATAAGAGATCGAGTGAGTTTGACCCCTCTTCTACCACAAGTGTGAAAGCGAAAATGAATGCAAAAATAGGCGATGTTGAAGTTCATAGAATGCTTTGTGTGATGGCTGATAGTATAGAAGCGGATTTGAAAAAATAAGAAATGACGCAAAACGTAAAGAAAGACACTTCTATTATCTCATGCCTCAACTTGTTGAGTTCTTTCCATAACATGGATCGATGTGGACCAGTATGGATGTTTTTAGTTGACAAATTGTTTAAAAAGTCTTCTAGTAGAGAGATTTTTGTTGGATTGATGGATATTGACCGTACATCTGCATCAGAGTAGATTAAAATGAAGTTTGAAGAGACTCATGGAATCTCGTGATAGACAATCTTATGATGATAGGGTAGATTTATAATTACAAATTCTATTAAATGCTACAATAAAATAGTGATATTAATTATTATTTTTTATTATCATAATTGTTAGAAGACATTATTTTAAATTATTAAATTATTAAATTCATTTTTTACTTAATAGTTTTACATTATGGTTGGTAGGAATGTTTGTGTTTAAATTTTTTATTTTTTATTTTTTATTTAAACTCTATATGATTTGATGATTATGAATTGTTATATGTTTAAATCATGTGATTTGCATATATTCAATAACAGATGGATGATAGTACAAAGAAGAAATTTTCTTCTTTATTTTACTGTGGCATTACTACCGTACAAGGAATCGACGCATGAAGCAACCATGTCGAACTTCACTACTTTCTGGTGATTCATATGTCAGAGAAATACTTGATTCAGATAATCCAGTGCCTTGTTATGACAATTTTCGTATGGATAAGTATGTCTTCAATAGATTATGTTATTTTATGAGAGATAGATGATTACTTCAAGATAGTAGAGCGGTTAGAGTTGAAGAACAAATTGCAATTTTTTTATATACAGTTGGGCATAATGTTAAGAATAGAAATAATTAGGATAGATTCCAACATTCTGGTAAAACGATAAGTTGATATTTTCATCACGTATTGCAAGCATTATATAGTTTTGCCCATGACTTAATAAAAGCACCTGACTTGAGCGTCACACCACCAAAAATATTAGCAGATCGACGATATTTTCCATGGTTTAAGGTAATTAATTATTTAATATTTGAATTAATATAATTAATAATATAATAATTGTTTAATGTTTATTTTTAAATGAAATAGGATTGCGTTGGTGCAATTGACGGGACTCATATACCTGCAGTTATACCATTTGACAAACAAATACCATTTCGATCAGGAAGAAAGACCGAATGTACACAAAATGTCTTGGCTATTTATTTATTTGACATGCAGTTCACTTTTATTTTGGCTGGATGGGAATGTTCGGCACACGATTGGAGAGTCTTTCAATCTGCGCTTAGCGATCCGAGTTTGAATTCCCCACATCCTCCTGCTGGTAATGAAATGTTATTTTATTTTTTTTATTTTTGATATTTTTTACGTCCATTAAGGTAATTTAAATTTATTAAAAAAATATCTTAATTGTCTTAGGAAAATATTACATGGTTGATGCGGGTTACCAAAATATGCGAGGATATCTTGTACCATATCGTAATACACGGTATCACATTCATGATTTTCGTAGAGGAAATGGGCCAAGAACAAAGGAGGAATGGTTCAATTATTATCACTCTTCATGTAGAAACGTTATTGAGCGTTGTTTCGGTGTACTGAAGAAACGATTCCCGATTTTGAAACGGATGGCTTCATATTCTTTTGTGACTCAGATACGTATTGTATGCGTATGCGTGGCTTTACATAATTTTATCCGACAACAATCAGTTACTGATAGTTGGTTTATACAATATGAAGATGAAAGTGTTGACATTGATAGAGGATGCGCATCTAATACGACACCAAATGAAGTTGATGATGAATTGATTGCTGACATGAATATTATACGAGATGAGATTGCTCAACAAATTTATAATGCCATATATACATGATGTAAAATTGTATTTAATTATTTATTATTTATTTGATAGACATTAAATATGTTAGTACAGAAAAAATGAAATTGAATTTTTATTTTTATTTTTTAATATTAAATCCTATGTTTATATTTATGGTTAACATATTATTACTTATATCAGAAAAATAATATATATTTTTTAATATTATTTTTAATTTCATCCAGCAATTTTTAGACAGTAGGTTACCAAACAGTTTAACATCTTAACAACACAATTAGATAGCATGTTACCAAACAATATACTTAATTCAACAAGTTGCTTCAGCAACAACAATAGCAACTTTCTCTCAGCATCAGCAACTTAATTCAGCATCAGCAACTTTACATACAGCTTTTCCAAACAGACCAAAAGTAAGTGACCATCTGATCTTCTCGATCTTAAAATTCATGCCAAGCTTCATCCCGGGTAGAAGTGCGTCTGTAGGATATTTGAAGCTCTACCGCAATAACCGTACCCCTCCTATTTCTCCATTGGAGTAATTTGGTTGCATTGCCCATTGAGGTTGTTGCACCATCAGAATTTAACACAATGGAGCTATTGCCGCCACCATACATAATTTTCAATTTTCCATCAGTGTGGATGGTAAGAAAACTTGTGGAATAGGGGATTGGGGTGTCGCAATTGGCAACCCCATATGGCCTTGGTGTAAAATGGTTGGTCTTTGGGCCATATGCCTACGTAATGGTTTTTGGACACCCCAATAGTAAAGAAGCCTAGCTCAAAGGTCCCTCTTGCTGAAACTAAGGTCTCCCAATCCCTTACTTGTAAGCCTTGTCGAGATTTTTCATCAAAGAACACCGAAAACTCACATTTGATATGTTGTTCATCGAAAACTCACAGAGCCATTGGAGAACACCGAAGAACACCGAACGAAAACTCATTTTCGATCTCTTGTTCCATCGAAAACTCACATATCCATTGGAGAACACCGAACGAAAACTCACATTCGATATCTTGTTTCATCGAAAACTCACATTCGATCTCCTATTTCAATCAAAAACTCACATTCGATCTCCTATTTCGATCGAAAACTCACAAATCCCTGTTTCGATCTCCTGTTTTATCGAAAAGTCACAGATCCTTGTTTTGATATCCTATTTCAATTGAAAACTCACAAATCCCTCAATCTCCTGTTTCGAGAGTTTTCGAACGATCTCTCACTCTCACTCTCTCTTTCTACACCTTTGTCTTCAATCGCTCATGTCCATCAAATCGAAGAACACCTAGCTCTTTTCACTTTGTCGATGAATTTTTGATCTCTCAGAGCTCAAATCAAAGAGTAAATCAAAGTTCAAGTCGAAACACTAAGAACTAAAGCTCACTCATCAATGCCACTGAAAAAACCCTAAAAAAATTACTCTAGATCTCTCTTCTTCGTCTGGGATATTGCTTAATTTCTTTTGATTTTGTTTCTTTGTTATTAATCTATTGATACATTGCTTTCTGATTTCGTTTCTTTGTTGGTAATCCATTAATTTCTTTTGATTTTGTTTCTTTGTTGTTAATCTGTTGATACATTGCCTTCTAGTTTTCAATGAAAAATGATAGCTATTTCAATTGAATAATCTTATTGAGTTAAATTATATTTTGTAGAGAGCTTGGTGTCTGAAATTTTTGCATCTTTGTTTATTTTTGATTGGTGAACCTTTAGGTTTCCCTTAATTGCATTATTGGTCAGGTCCCATAGTGTTCTATTTCCATTTGATAAATTTTCCATTGAATGCTAGTTAAATTCTTATGATTTTGTATCCAAATGAGTGCTCAACATTCACTTGAGGCAATGATATGGCTATTAGAAACAATCCTTAATTTTAGTTTTTATGTTTCTTTCTTGGATGTAATTTTTAATTTTTTATACTTTGCATTTCGTGTTCTTTGTTTGGTTTTATATATGGGTTTAATGGGTTTTGATTCTGAGTCGTGTTAACGACAATCCATAGCTCCCAAAAGCCTTATACCTTACTCGGAGAGGTTTTGAAAAGGCTTATGCTCACGGAACGCACACGTCTTTTTTGGTGCCCTTTGGCTAAGGTGTATGCCTTCAGGGGATGTTTTGTATTTCCTTGTATCCCTTTGTTATTTTTGTATCATTGGGTAATGGTCTTCATAGTTTTAAAGCTGTCCTTGCTATAACGTTTTGTATACATACAATCTCTTGCTCTTCTTTCACTAGTTTATGTTTTTCCCCTATATCCATTTTTCTCCTTGTGTCGAACCTATGCATTTGTTTCTCCTTCTAGTATTAGCATGGTGTTTATATAGATATATAAGTTAAGAGTAGTTGCTTCACTGAAACTGTTGCTTTTTTGTTTGAGGTATTGAACTTAGAAAGATGGAAAGTACAAAACTATGGTGTGGTACAATTTAATTTGATTTTGATGAGTTTGGAATTTGGATTTGGATATTGAACTTTGGGATGCAAATTGTCATTTTCTTTTGAGATTTTTCTATTCTATTAGAATTTTTTGTTTTCTATTTATCTGTATTTAATTATATGTATTTCAAAAATGCATGCTCCTAAGGCTTACACACCCAATGCTTTGGCTAGTCAAACGGCCCGCTTCGTGCCTTAGCTTATATAAACAATACTTAAAATGTTAGGAGGAGAGAAGGAATGAAAGGTCAACTTTTAGGAAACAAGATCCATACGAGGTGGTTAAATGTGTCCAATTGCTCCAATCATTTGTTCTTCCCCATTAAAGATGGTTGCCTACCACCAAAAGATCTAGATAAAATAAGTGGGTGGACCATTTCTATGGTATAAGTGTAAGGAGCATCATTTTCATTTCGGTGCAAACCAAACTCCAAACTGTCAAAATAGCATTATAGTCTCTCTATTTTGGTTTCATAATCGCTGTCATTTATGTAGGTCTATCCCCTAATGAAGGGTCCCCAATTGAACTTTTCCTAAGGAATGCTAATTCGATAACTCTCAATATGTTTTCATAGTAGTAGCCTGTAATTGACAATATTTATTTGTCATTTGTTTATATTGGGAAGACATAGTTGATGCTTTCTAATGCAATTTGGTTTGCATTTATCATGCCAACTTGTTTTTTATAGTTATGTATGCTGTAACTTTCTCCTCCAAAAAAATTTGGGTCGATTTTGATTAAGTCACTAACTTGTTTTTTTATTTTTGGGTGTTTACATTTCAGGATGTATCCTAAAAAATAATGTCATTTTTTGATCATGGTTCACAGGCTGTTTGCATTCTTTCGTTGGCTAGCCTCAAAGGTACTCTACCAGCAACATTACTGTAAATGCATTCAAGGATTTTTTTTTTTTTTTTTTTTTTTTGGGGGGGGGGGGGGGGGGGGGTGTAGTATCATGTGAGGTCTAAAATCGACCTGATTTATTTGTGCTGGACTTTCTAATGCTCTATTGTAGATCAACTATCAGGTGTTCATCATGATCAAATGGTCAGGATTGTGCCTTGCAGTAATGTTAATAACTAGGCTTGGGTGACATAGTGATTATAGTAGGCTATAAAACACTCAATAGGAGTGCGAGGCTAAATGTTAAATTCGTAGAACCCTAGAGTGATAAAAATATTGTATAATATATTGCCTATTTCATTTAGTCTTTCATTTATTTTATTTCTTGAATATTGAATTTTGACATCTTGCACGCCTAAGATCACATTTTACATATCCCAAATGAAGGCCAAAATCCTGTCTGGGAGAACTCCAATCTATACATCCCCAATCATGATGTTGACAGTTAAAAAGCCAAACAATTGATTAGCCATTCAAAATTGGGCACTGAAGCAAGCTTCTAAACAAAGTGCTCTGTACTTCAACCAATGGTACCTTTGATTATTTAAGCAAAACACAATCAATGATTTTTCATTAATTGCATTTTAAGTGTTTCATTCTTTTGATGTTCTTGTTTTTCCCCCTTTTAGATTGCTTTGATTTGGTAAGATTTACACATTAGTCTTCTATAGTTGTAGTCTTGGATCCTCATATATGTTGGGATAATTTCTAGTATGCAAACAACCATTATAGAGCTATAATAGTGATTCTGTTGATACCCTTGTCTCTTCCCCATCACAGTTTACATATTCCAAATGAAGTCCAAAATGCTGTTTAGGAGAACTTCACTCCACATCCTCAATCCTAATTTTCAACAGCTGAAAAGCCAAATTGTTGATTAGCCATTCAAAATTGGATCAGTTCAAATTGGCTTCAAAGCAAGTTTCCAACATGAGTGCTCTATACTTTAACCAACGGTACCTTGATTATTTTAGCAAGCATAATCAATGGTTTTTCATTGATTGCATCTTTAGCGTTTCGTTCTTTTGATGTTCTCGTTTTTTGTCATTGTAGATTGCTTTGATTTGATAAGATTCACACGTAGGTCTTCTATAGTTGTTGTCTAGGTTCCTCATTTATATTGGGGTAATTTCTAACATGCAACCAACCTTTATAGGGCTATAATAGTGTAAAAAGCATCCATAGTGTTGCTAGTGAAAACTGAACTGCAAATGATGAGATGGATGACGAAGATCATCCTAACAACTGCTGTAAGCTATGATGTTTTTCAGAAAGGTCATAATCAGAAATTGTTTGTATAAGCATAGAAACCTTAGTCCAAGCAATTCTCCAATAAATTTAGAGATATATGTAAATCAACACAGAAAGGATGGATATAAATTCCAATTTTTGACCCTGTTGTATAAATGTTAGGAACAATGTTTGCTACTGATTTGAAGAAACGATGTGGTATTTCATTTGAATCTTGTTAGGGGGATCCCAAATTCTGCAATTCCAGTAATCGAAGTATATCTCATAAACTGTTACTTATATTTATTATTTCTTCCTTGTATTATCTGCATTTGATCCTCTGTCATAAGTACTCATAAATTTTTTTTTTTTTTTTTGGGTTCAAAGTTATGTTGATCTAAGGGTGACAGATCTTTCTCTAGTGTTACCAACTACACAAATTGGTTGAGATTGGACTGACTTTTTGTTTACATGAATTATTTGTTGAGTGTTTGACAAAGCACAAGCCATGAATTTATATGTATGATGAATGTTGCAGACCAAGAGCAAGGGCAGACAGATATGGGTTTTATTTAGAGCAGAGGGATTGTAGAAGTCGAAGGTGGATTGTCTTGCGAGAAAGCTGATATCCACACCTCTTATTTTCTCAACCCACCACCACCACCACCACCAACAGCTCCACCACCACTACCAAAATCTCCTAGGTTTGTGATCATCATCTCTATGTCTTTCATCCATCATCATAACATGCAAATAACATTGGGTTGTCTCATCACTTGAATATGCATCAAAACTCACACACATAGAAACAACATTTGTACTTGTGCAGCACACGTTCATACGTGCCTTGGGTACTGTAGTTTGTAGGGGTTGATTTATGTATTAATGACGTAGATAATGATGATAAGATAGGTATTTAATATTATTTACTTATTTTCTCTTATCCTGTCTCTGACTTGTGCAGGTTGTTGAGCTTGATTTTTTGTATCCAAGTGAGGGAATCCACAGACGTTTGGATGGCGGTTACTGTATAACATCTACTGCTGCTGATCAAGGTATTTGATGACCATCTACCGCCCAAGGTCAGTTAAAAGCATTTCAATTTTTACTTTTTAATCATACCCAATAATTTTAGTCTATCAAAGATTTTAAATCGTGAAAGCTTTCTATTTTATACAGGTTTAATACTAGTGTTACAAGATGTTATTTCCCCTCAGAGGAGTTAGCCAAGAGGGTTTTGGAAGATGGCCTAGAGTCTTCTCAGATTTGCGTATTTGGCTTGCCTATCAAACCCTCTTTTTGTCGGGCAGTTATATTTAAGGTTTTGGATTTGAGATTAGTTTTTTTTAATTAAAATGAACAATTTAGTCTTTTGTGATTGGTTTTTGACTTAAATTGTGTTTTGGGCTATGTTCTATTTCAGTTATATAGGATCAATTAAGGGAAGAACTTGAGATGGATCCACAATTGTCTGCAGTTCTGCTTATGGGAGGTGGTGAAGGTATGGGTCCTGTCAAGAAAACCGGAAGGGTCCTTGGGGAAGGCCTTAGTCTACTATATACTTCACTTCCTGGTTTATTCATGTTTCCTAGGTTAATAATTTCATGAGTTTTGGTGCTTTTGTAGGTTGGACTTGGTACAATTGCCGAAGCTTTGATAAGGGGTCTTCCTATAATCCTCAATGACTTCATCCCTAGTCAGGTTAGTGCTAGTGAGTGTGTTGATTCTTACCATATCCTTCAATAAGTGAACTTCTACTTGATTCATCAAGTGTTTCCAAGTTTGAATTATGATCCCATTGTGCTATAAATTTTATTGTGTCCTTGTAGGAAGTTGGCAATATCCCTTATGTCATAGACAATGGTGCGGGTGTCTTCTCTCGAAGCCCAAAGGAAACAACGAGACTTGTTGCCAAATGGTTCAGCTCCAAAACAGAAGAACTCAAGAAAATGTCCGCAAACGCACTTAACCTATCACTGGAGGCAAATCATACTGCCATATGTAGGAATGAGGTCTAAATGTATTTTGTGGTTGGTTGAAATTAGAGGTGTTACTTTTTGAACTTTCAGATAGGGTGAGTTCTTGTTGGGGACCGAATATTTTTTTAAAGAGAATACCCTATAGCGACGGTCGGTGACCGTAGCTAAAGGCTTATATATATATATATATATATATATATGGGTCCCTTTCAGCAACAAACATTTTGGCAAACATTTTGGCAAAACATTTTTCAAAACATGGGTTAGAGGTTTTGGAATGGGCTGATTTTTGATGAGCATGATCTCTATGGTGAGGAGATCATCCTCATAAAAAATCAGCCCATTCCAAAACTTCTAACCCCATGTTTACAAGTTGGGAAATCGTGGACCGTCCATTTTTTGTAAGCCATTTTTAATGGGTAAGAGGTTTTGGAATGGGCTGATTTTTGGTGATGATGATCTCCTCACCGTAGAGATCATCCTCACAAAAAATCAGCCCATTCCAAAACCTGTAACCCATATTTTCAAAAATGTTTTGCCAAAATGTTTGTCAAAATGTTTGTTGCTGAACATTTCCCTATATATATATATATATATATATATATATATATATATATATAGGGTCATGTTCCCCACCTTAAGCTTTACCCTACACTTTAACAAACGTGTTTTGTCCTACATGGGTTAGAAGTTTTGGAATGGGCTGATTTTTGGTGATGATGATCTCTATGGTGAGGAGATCATTCTCACCAAAAATCAGCTCATTCCAAAACTTCTAACCACATCAAAAATGATTTACAAAAAATGGACGGTCTACAATTTTTCAACTTGTAAACATGGGGCTAAACATTTCGGAATGGGCTGATTTTTGGGGAAGATGATCTTCTAATCATAGAGATCATCCTCACCAAAAATCAGCTCATTCCAAAACTTCTAACTCATGTAGGACAAAAAACGTTTGTTAAAGTGTAGGGTAAAGCTTAGGGTGCTGAACATTTCCCATATATATATATATATGTGGGGAGGCGTTCGGATGCCTCTGTTTTAACAGTCATTTTAACAAAAGAACCTCGACCGTTGGATATATAGTGATTGGATGGTCGAGATTGCTGATTGGGTTTAAGTTATAATTTATGACTTTTTACAGCGCGATCCCTCGTTTGTGTGATTATTAGTGCCACCTCCCTGGCACAATTACAACTGAGAGTGAAAAAGAACATAAAGTTCTTATCTGACGATAAGTCAAGATTATTAAAAGAGATCGTTAATGGTGTCCATGTGAGGCCTTCTCCTCCTGAAATTCCTGTTTCTGGGTTCTCTTTGCACGATAGTGTCGATACTTACGACAACGATGGCTGGTGGGTTGGGAGGATTACGGCAGAATCTGGGTCGAAGTACTCTGTGTATTTTGAGAGCACAGGAGATGAACTTAGGTATCCAATCTCCCAATTGAGGGTTCATCAAGAATGGGAAGATGCCAAATGGGTTATTTTCCGAAAGAGGGGATTTTTGGATGAATTTCCTTTTCTTTTTTTTCTTTTCTTTTTTTTGAAATAGAGGTTGGTAGCTTTAATGACAGCCATATAATCCAATCTGAGTCTCAATGTTGGGGTTTTTTGGTTTAAATCTGTAATGGGTATTCCTTCTAACAGATGTATGTTTAGCTTTTCTTTTTTATTCAATAATGTTGGGGTTTTTTGGTTTAAATCTGTAATGGGTATTCTGTTAGATGTATGTTTAGCTTTTCTTTTTTATTCAATAATGTTGGGGTTTTTTGGTTTAAATCTGTAATGGGTTTTCCTTCTAACAGATGTATGTTTAGCTTTTCTTTCTTATTCAAGCTTGTGATGAAGGCTTTAATGGTTATATAATTCTATCTAGTTTTTCTTTTTTCTGAAACCCTTTCCAAAAAATGATTCTTTCGAACTAGATCCAAGGTTTTGAAAATGGATGCTCTTTTATTTTTGTTGAGAGAGAGAGAGAGAGAGGGTTTCAGCGGAGCGAGCGAGAGAGAGAGATCGAGAGAGTTCAAGGGTTTCAGAGAGAGAGATCGAGAGGAGACGAGAAGAACTCTCTCTGTTGTTGTAATTGTGCCAGGGAGGTGGCACTAATAATCACACAAACGAGGGATGGCGCTGTAAAAAGTCATAAATTATAACTTAAACCCAATCAGCAATCTCGACCATCCAATCGCTATATATCCAACGGTCGAGGTTCTTTTGTTAAAATGACTGTTAAAACAGAGGCATCCGAACGCCTCCCATATATATATATATATATATATATATATATATATATATATATATATATATATATATATGAGTAGCGTTCAATGGCTAACTTTTTGGAAAACTTTTTGGCAAAACATTTTTCAAAACATGAGTTAGAAGTTTTGGAATGGGCTGATTTTTGGTGAGAATGATCTCTACGGTGAGGAGATCATCATCACCAAAAATCAGCCCATTCCAAAACTTCTAACCCCATCAAAAATAGTTTACAAAAAATGGACGGTTCACGATTTTTCAACTTGTAAACATGGGTTAGGAGTTTTGGAATGGGCTGATTTTTGGTGAGGATGATCTCCTCACCGTAGAGATCATCCTCACCAAAAATCAGCCCATTCCAAAACTTCTAACTCATGTTTTGAAAAATGTTTTGCCAAAAAGTTAGCCATTGAACGGGACCTATATATATATATATATTCTTTTTAATAAAATACCCTATAGTGACAGCCAATAGCGACTGTTGCTATAAGTCCATATACCAAAGGGTTTTTCCTCTACAGCGACGGTCGCTATATCCCAAAATTTTATGGTTTTTAACCGCCGAATATGTTTTCGAGAAAGCCCAATTCGACGGTGGAGACTGTCCCATAATTCGACGGTTTTGGACCGTCAAATTTTGAAAATTTTCACGTAGTGTAGATGCTTTGCTCTTGCATTTCGATGAAAAGCATTTATGGTTCCATACACACATCCACGTTAGCAATGTGTGAATCAATGTGAATTTTAATGTCACTTCAGCATTTTCCTATTATTTTTCATTTTTGTCATGGACTTGTCTAACTTCGAAGGACCATTTGGGGAACTGTAAACAGTCAAACATATAAGAAGAGATGTGAAAAGTTAAAAGAGTCGTATTAAACTGACTTCCTTCGACATTGCGTGATAGTGTTGAGAGAGCCATACATTTCTCTTCCTCGAGACACAGGAAAAAAAAATCTATCGCTCTCTCTACACTCCACATTAGCACAGTGTCAAAGGAAGTCGGTTCGACAGTCAAACATATATGAAGAGATGTGAAAAGTTAAAAGAGTCGTATTAAACTGACTTCCTTCGACATTGTGTGACAATGTTGAGAGAACCATACATTTCTCTTCCTCAAGACACAAGGAAAAAAAAATCTGTCGCTCTCTCTACACTCCATGTCAGCACAGTGTAACAGGAAGTCAGTTCAACGTTTTCCAAACTAAAAAAATAGGGTGTCTTATCAAAACGTGCACTACAAATTAAAAAATGATCAAAATAATACATTATACATTTTAATTCCTAAAATGGAAATGGTGACTTACCAAAATAATTTACTAAAATGGTATATTCTAAAATGAATAGTATTTTCATACTGAATTTGCCTTTTATCATGTTTTATGAAACAATATACGTGTCCCATGTTTATGTAAATAGATAGAAATATAATTATTTTCATACAATGCTTTTTTTCCCTTTCAAGATTTATTTTATTTCAAAACTCGACAACCTTGTAGGCAATTTCCGATGTCGATGGAGGTATGAAAATCCGTAAATCATAATCTCCATTAGAGTTAAGTTATTGTAGATCTATTACCAAACTTGCAGATCTAAATTCTAAATGTGTATATTTGTTTTAACCATAAAATTTTTGGATTTTTAGATCTCCATTGATGCCGAAGATTACCTACAAGACCGCCGAGTCTTGAAATAAACTAAATCTTAAAAGAGGGAATATCATTGTACTAAACAGTTATATTTCTATCTATTTATTGAAGAGAGATTCTATTGCCACACCAATTTTTTCTAATGCCATTCCAATTCATATATAAATCACCAAAAAATTAACACACATCTTGGGGTGGCATTAACAAAAGTTGGTGTGGCAATAGAATCTCTCTTACTTAAATAAGAGATGTGTAAACTGTTTTACAAAAGCATGTTAAGGACAATTTTGGTATTACAACACTGTTCATTTTAAAGTTTACCATTTTTTAATTTCGAATACGTTAATTTAGGGTTTTAGATTTAAAATGAATAGTGTGCCGTTTTGGTAAATTATTAATTTTGCCATGTTGATTTTGTAATTTTCTCTTAAAAATATCCTACAATCTCAAAGGACATTTTGGCTCACAATTTTAAAACTCGAATGGTCTAGAATGTCATCAAGCCTATTGTTGACACCTCAAGAGTATTTTTCAAATGAATCAAATAAAAATATATTAAATTTATAGATGTTTCAAAATAATTTTAATATTTTGAAATAAATATGAATAAAAATAACTTCAACCCAAAGTAGAGGCTCTCCATCAAACATATGATTGAGATACTAGTTACTCTCAAGAAAATTGAATCCCTAGAAAGTACTGTATTAATCTCTAGATATTTGATACTAATATCTAAGAAAATTATATTTTTTTTCTCAATCCATCTTTTAGTTTTATGGAGAACCTCAATCCATGGTCAAGATTAGAAACATCCAAATAAATAATAATACTTTTTCATTCCCAACAAAATATCAAATAATAGAGTTTGCCTGTACTTATTTCATGATCATCCTCTTTTGGGGTTATGGGCAGACAATAAAATTGTAGCAATATTACACTATTACTTAAAAGGGATAAAAGAGTAAAGACAATAAAATTGCACGGTATTATTTGAAAGGGGGAGAAAAGGAAAAAGAATAAAGTTAGAGAGGTATTATTGGAAGAGAGTAGAAGAGAAAAGACAATATAATTAAAATTATTCCTAAAAATGTCTCTGAGATTGAATTTGAACGATTGTTTATGAGGTATAAACATTGGGGCAATCGCCCAAAAATTTGATTTGGCTCAGGTATTTTTCAAGCTAAGTTGGCAAAGTTGAAGGTTGACTTGACAAGTTAATTCAGTTAAGGAAAATGCTTGTCTCAACCCAATTCACATGACTGCTGGGATGTTAGGGATTCCCACGAAGAATGTATCCCTAGGAAAAGGTGTGGAAATCTGCATTTTCCTCAAATCCTATGGCTAATGTTCATGGAAAGCCTCAACTTAGGAAAGTCTTTGATGTAAATCCAATAAGTTTTGATGCTAAATCAATTCAAATAGAATCAAGTCAAGTTGACTTAACCGAGTTTTAAGTTGACTCAACGAGTTTTTAAATTATGGTTTGACTGGCCATTTGCCTTTTTTTTTTTAACTGACCACGTGAAATCCATTGGATCATAAATTTGTGTCCCCTTTGATAATCTTACATACCGAAACTCATCTTGATTTAAGGACATGGTCAAAGTATTCAAGGGTCAACGGTTTGAATTGATCCACAACTTGAATTAAACATAATTAAAAAACTTTAATTTTTAATTTTTAATTTTTAAAGTCAATGAGTCTATTTTATTCTTCCACCTCCATGTGATTTATAAAATTATGCTCTTTTGACCAATAAAAATATATAAAATTTAAAAATAAGTTACTATTAAACTTCACAGGACTTTGCTTGCTCAATAATCAGTTATGGTAGGATTCGGTCTAATCAATTCAATTGGATTTCAAGGTAACTCAATGCCAAAACTCCAAAGAACCAAATTAACAATTCATGGGTCTTTATTTGTGGAAGTGGGACAAACAAGAAACAATTAAGAAACACAAGATTTGCATTGTTCAACAAGATTGTGTACGTTCATGGAAGATGATGAGATCCTTTCAATACTTCCATGAAAAACTAGGGCTGCAATTAATCTCTATTCCTCTAACAAAACTGAAAATATATACCATAACACATGGCGAAATTGTGCTGATCATATATATCCTATATCTAACATGCTTTAAACATGTTAGATAGAATCAATCCATCACGTCATTTAGCACACTAGTTTATTGTCTGATAGACCTAAAATAGTTTTGAAAAAGGCAGATTTACCAAAACATGCACAACATTTAGTATATTTATCAAAACGGTACACTGTAGTAATTAATTCCGAAAATGGTAAATTTACTATTTTTGAAATTAATTTTTTTTTACCAAATCGGTAAGAATAGTAAATAATTTTTTTTTCGAAAATACAATTTTCTTAATTTTGACTGAAATTACGTATTTGTCCTCTCCTCTTTCATAAATATTTCTGTTTTCATTTGTATTGGTTTCCTTCGAACAACTTCTGCAAGAGATCGATGATGAAGGGGTATGCAACCTCCCCTATTTCTCCCTTTCTCTTTCTCTCTCTCTCTCCGTTGGAGAGATTTAGAAAATATTTCAAATTCCCCCCTCTCTCTCTCTCTATCTCTTTCCGTTGTAGAGAACGTGAGAAACTTGCAAGTTTCTCCGTCTTTGTCTCTCTTTGTTGTGGAGATTGTTAAAATAATTTCGATTCAAGTCTCTTTCTATCTCTTTCTGTTGTGGAGATTTTAAGAAATTTGATTCGAAGGTGTTTGTGCATGTGTTTAGGGGTATTCGAACCCTAAATTGTAAATTCGATTAAGTACAATTAGGATTATAATTTTTGGAATATTTAGGATTGATGTAAATTTTATAATTTAATGACTAATTTTCTGGAATGATTTAGATTTGTTAGAGTTTCATGTTTACTATTGACTTTCTAGAGTTGTATTAGATTTGTACTGTTTAAAGAAATGCAATGATAATTTTTTCATTATTTAGTTTTATTGAAATTTAGTAGAATTTGATATTTTTCTCATGAGTTAGAACTACCATTATTAGTGTCTTATAACTTGATTATCGTGTTACATTTAACGTGTTCGATGTATTACTTTTTAAAGGGTTGATAGAATGTATACCATTTTTTTAAATTATTTTTATAGATTTCCCATTTGGTCACAAATAATCTCCCTCGCAATATAACAAATATGTAAATTACGAACGGTTTATAACCGTTCCTAAGCCATGCGAAACGGTTTACAGACCATCTCTAATTGAGGCGTCGTTAATGAGTTTAAACGGGTGGAAGCCGGTATAGATTTCAGGAGTTGGAACGGTTAAAAACCGTTCCAAATCGCAGAATTTGGAACGACTTAAAACCGTTCCAAATTTGAAAGCACCGACACAAAAAAACACTTTAGACATTGATTTAAAATCCGATGTCTATAAAACTGGTGTTCTAAGTTTAAGACTTTAGACATCGATTACAAACCAATATCTAAACTTTTTTTCAAAAACTTTTTAATTTTTTTTTTCTGGGCGTCTATTAACCACAGTCAAAATAGACACAAATAGAGAACATTGTGGTTCTCTATCACATTCATTTATAGATAAAAAGAGTTACAATTAGTCATAATTTACAAAATTACTAAATAGTTCACCATCAAAATTACAAAATGTCGCATAAGACTACAAACAAACCGCAATTGTCCCTCATTTATAGATCCACTGTCACTAGGACTGTCATTCGCAAGTACTTCACCATTGGTTAGCAATAGAATTGCTTGTCCCTTACACCCATAACCAGATTTACTCATTGGGAAACATTTGGAATTGGAAACCTTACGAAAAGAAAGCACAACAACAACATCAGAAGAAAACCTAAAACACCATGAAATTGCAATAACTATGAAGCCAATGCCACTTATCAAGATTGGTAAGTATAACTAACAAGACCACTCAATGACAAATGTTTTCCATCATAAAATTAGCTTGCATGTTAGCAATCTCCATTATTACCAAAATCACATTAAAATATGAACAAAACCTTAAGAAACTAAAGGACTACTCAAATTTCATGAATTAAAAGACAAGGTAATTGCTACTTCATATCGAATTTGCAGTAGCTTGTAAATAGAAAATCTTTCTGCATTAAAACCCATCAAAGTGGGTTGCCTTTGAAATAGAAAATACATCTCCAAGTACATCCTTCTTGGAGTACCCCTTAAAAGAAGACCAACAAAGCTAATCAAAGTGGACAATGGTGTGTTTAACTTTATTCATTAGGTTTAAATATAATATTTAACACACCCCATACAGCTACCACATCTGCACACTTGCATATCTACTCATTTATTAATATATGATAGAGATTTCTTTTGCTAATGACAAGGGTCCCCCACAAACTTACTACTTCAAGCCAATATATAGATAAATATAATTAAATCGTGGGGTCCAAACAGCTAAGTGAAAAAAGCATTCAAATCCATTACCTGTTCCGTCAACAATTCAATTGGGCCAGTGCTATCTGTTCCCTCTATGGGTTCAAATGGAAAATCGATACTTCGATACTTATCATCTACTTTTTTACGAGCAATATCCCAATAAGGATTGGACACGTGGTAAAATCGTTGAAACACATTGTCTACAGATTGGTCCACTTCTGGTACTGTGTAGCACCATACTACAATCACTCCATCAGGTTTTCGTAGGACCCACTTCACTTGATCATAGAAGGTAGGAAGATCAAACCAATGGAGGGCTTGAGCAACTATGATAACTTTGCTAGGGATACACAATAGGATAAAGACTATATCGGGTTACCTTCGTAATGAGGTGCCAAACTTCAATGAGCCAAAGATGTAGAAGCTACCGCCCATTCATGCAGATAGAATTCCGGCACCCTTTCATCGCCAACAAATGCCAACCTTGATCTTTCACCATCACTAGTAAAAACCCATCTTACCTTTTTGGAAAAGTCAAAGATCGAAGCTGGTTTTTCTACCCTCTTGCTGACCCAATTAGATCCACTTTGTGCACATGGATCGAAACAGTCCAAAGCCTATAAAAAGTAACAGAACCACATGTACATAAAAACAATACAAATAAGTAAATTCCTGATGGATCTATTAAAAAATAGGTTATTATCTTGCTTACCGAAAAATTAGCTTTAGCATTCTTTCCCTTCCCCCTGGATGGACAACTTCCAGTTTTACAGTAAAGGTACACCTCTTTCAATGACCTAAATTGGTGGCCTTTGATCAGATCATAATAAAACTGCACAATATTATAAACATTTCCTAAGCTTCTTAACCATGTTAACCTTTTTTTTTTCCAGTTATACATTGCAAGTCCCTCTATCAATAGAAGTTTAGATCTAAAAATGCATTCAATAAATCATTACGTACTTTCTGTATGAATACTTTTTGCAATAGTTTTCGTTATTATTATTATGCCCATACAAGTCAATCATTACTCGAAATAATATTTTAACCATCTACATGTGGCTTGATACCTACTTGAGTACGAAGGTAACCTTTTCAAGGTGTAACCTAGATTTATAATAAAGATAATTTCGTATTATATGTAAAGAGGCCTTGGCACTCATACGATATGAGTGTTTTTCATTCCTAATGAAAATTGCAGATACATGTGACTTGACGCCATAGTAAACCTCAAAGTTTTACTAGGACTATAGGAAGTGAATTTCGAGACAACTCATTTTTCATTGCCCTCACATGCACAAAGATCCTTTTCACAGATTCAAACTTTTCCATTGCGAGGAAGGTGGTCCCATTGTGAGTATGTGTTGACACATTCAAGAAAGGTGGTTCCTCCCTCATTAAACTAAACTAGGAGGTGGCTTATGCAATTGCACATGTATCGAAAACGCCTATTTGTAATTTAAAATATTTATTAAAGGGTCTTTTATTATGTAGTAAAGAGATACTTTTTGTAATGAGCCATAAGAAATTGACTTGGAAAGCTGAAGCTCTTGATGTGGCAGTGCACTAAACCATAGATCTTTTCTTTGGGATACACAAGGAAAAAGATATATGGTTCTGTGCACATGCCATGTCAAGAGCATCCATTTTGCGATTCAGTTTATCATTAGTCTATTGTAATTTGGAAAACTATGCAACATGATTGTACAGTGGTAGGTTTCAATTTTCAAACCAAAATGACCGTGAGTATATTAAATTTAAATGTAAAAGGAGGGAGATTTATGGACACTTAAATTTTGGTGTTCAACCCCTCTTAGAAAAGCCATATGATTCTGTAGACACCCCATTTTTGCATCCGCTTAATTAATCAACTCATCAACCCGATTGCAATGGTTCCCAATGATGGATGTTTATTTCAATGCTTTATTTTATTACTAGATATATTTCAGAAATCCGGATGAGGTATCTCGAACTGACAAAACTGTAGAAATCACGCTACGATAGGAAAATATAACCCCAAAAGCTTAGAAATCATCAATTTTCAGACAAAAAGAAGCTTCACGATAAAAATTACTAAAAAATGACCAAATTACCAAAATACCCTAACCTTAAAATATCCCTATAGCTTACGTTACGTTTAGGAAAACTCATTCAAACACATAAAATAACAAATCGAAACCAAATAAATCATTTCGCCAATTTTCATAGAATTCGACAAAATTACGAAAATGCCCCTCATTAAGTTCACGACCATTCCACACAAAAATTGCATAAATGACACAAAACAATATTTCCATTGAATTCCTTACGAAAAATCGATTCTAAAACATCCTAGAACATAAAAAATCGACTTAAAACGATAAAAGTCCTCTTTGAGGGTAAAACGGTAATTTCATAATTTTTATAATTAAAATTTTCAAAATTAATAAATAAAATATTAAATAATTAAAATGAAACATTAATAAAATTAATTTAAAAATTTAAACTAAAAAATCGATCAATCAAGCTCTTGGGCAAAATTGTTGAGGGTTTGCAAGATATTTCTTCAAGGACCCCTCCATTTGGGGGTCCAAAGAATTAAAAATATAATAGAGGGGGGTTCTCCAAAAAATTAAAGTCAATCAAGTAAGACTAAAGTCAAGATATGAAAGTTAATCAAGTAAGATTAAAGTCAAAATTAAAGTCAATCAAGTAAGACTAAAGTCAAGATATTAAAAGTCAACTAAGTAAGACTAAAGTCAAAATCTTAAAGTCAACCAAATAAGACCAAAAGTCAAAATCCTAATAGAGTTCTAATTAAATAATAAGTCTATTTAATAGAATTCTAACTAAAATATAACTCTACCTAAAATAATTTTAATTAAAATACAACTCTACCTAAAACAATTCTAACTAAAATACAATTCTAACTAAAAGAATTCTAATTAAACACTAATTCTATCTAAATCAACCATAAAAAAAATCTATAAATAGGGGTCCTCACACCCTATTTTCATATCAAATCATAAACCCTAAGAGAAGTAGGTCAAAAAGCTTCCCTAGCTTCCCCTAAACCCTAATTTTGAAGCCCTAACTCCTTACCTAACACCCATACTTCCATTTCAGCTTGAAAAACCCTTCAAAAACACCTCAAAATTCATAAAAAATTCGAAGAATCCAGATCCAAGAAAGAGATACCTTGCCTCGAAGATCAGAAATCAAATTCGGAGACAGAACGAAGCAAGGAGTACAATACAAGGAACAGTTTTATCAGATCTGAGGGAATAGAATCGTTACGTTTCGAAGGTAAAATTTCTTTTATTTCTTTTATCTAGGTTTTTTGTTAGCAATGTAGTTTTATTTGATAAGTAGAGACCGGCATTGGCCGGGCGGGGTTGGTGCCTAACACCTTCCAACCCCGTACTGTAATCCCCAGATTCAGTTTTTCTTCAGTAGATTAGTTTTTTTATCCGTTTAGAGTCAATATCCGGTTCCTAGATCGTAATAACTAGGTGGCGACTCCCAAACCTCAAAGGTTAAAGGCGGATCTGTAGACACCCCATTTTTACACTCGCCTGATTAATCAACTCGTCAACCCGATTGCAATGATTCCCAATGATGGAGGTGTATTCCATTGCTTTATTTTGTTATCAGATATGTTTCAGAAATCCGGATGAGGTATCTCGAACTGACAAAACCTTAGAAACCACGCTACGCTAGGAAAATACGACCCCAGAAACATAGAAATCATCATCTTGCAGACCAAAAAGAAACTTCACGATAAAAATCACTAAAAAATTACTAAATTACCAAAATACCCCTAACCTCAAAACAACCCTAGAGCCTACGTTACGCTTAGGAAAACTCTCTCGAACACATAAAATAACAAATCGGAACCAAATAAATCATTTCACCAATTTTAACAGAATTTGACAAAATTACGAAAATGCCCCTCATAAAGTTCACAATCATTTCACATAAAAATTTTCATAAATGACACAAACCAACATTCTCATTGAATTCCTTACAAAAAACCGATTCTAAAACATCCTAGAACATTAAAAACCGACTTGAAACGTGAAAAGTCCTCTCCGGGGGCAAAACGGTAATTTCACAATTTTCATAATTAAAAAATTCGAAATTAATAAATAAAACATTAAATAATTAAAGTAAAACATTAATGAAATTAATTTAAAATTTTGAACCTAAAAAATCGATCAATCGGACTTTTTGGTAAAATTGTTGAGGGTTCGTGGGATATTTCTTTAAGGACCCCTCCATTTGGGGGTCCAAAGAATTAAAGTTATTTTAGAGGGGGGTTCTCCAAAAATTAAAAGTAAATCAAGCAAGACTGAAGTCAAGGTATTAAAGTCAATCAAGTGAGACTGAAGTCAAAATTAAAGTCAATTAAGCAAGACTAAAGTCAAGATATTAAAAGTCAATCAATTAAGACTAAAGTCAAAACATTAAAAGTCAATCAAATAAGACCAAAAGTCATAATAGAATTATAATTGATTAATAACTCTATCTAATAAAGTTCTAACTTAAAAATAATTCTACCTAAAACAATTCTAATTAAAACACAATTCTACCTAAAATAAGTCTAACTAAAACACAACTCTAATTAAAAGATCTCTAATTAAACACTAACTCTATCCAAATCAACCCCTAAAAACATCTATAAATAGAAGTGCTCACACCCTATTTTCGTATCAAATCATAAACCCTAAGAGAAGTAAGTCTAGAAGCTCCCCTAGCCCCCCATAAACCCTAGTTTTGGAGCCCCAATTCCTTACCTAACATCCCTCCTTCAATTTTAGTCTAGAAAACACCTAAAATCCCTCCAAAAACACCCCCAAATCCGCAACAAACTTGAAGAGTTCAAATCCAAAAACAAGGAGATACCTTGATCTAGGAGATCCGAAGTCAAATCCGGAGACAGAGCGAAGCAAGGGAGTACAATACAAGGAGCTCTTTTTGTTAGATCTGAGGAAACAAAATCCTTGCTATCGGAAAGGTATGTAATTTTTTTATTTTTATCTAGGTTTTTAGTAATGTGATATATTTGGGAAATTAGTAGAGACCGGCTTTGGCCGGGCGGGGTTGGTGCCTAACACCTTCCAACCCCGTAACATGATCCCCGAATTCAGATTTTTTGTGGTAGATTAGTTCTTTTTATCCATGTTAGAGTCAGTTTGGTTCCTAGACCACAATAACTAGGTGGCGACTCCCAAACCTCAAGAGTCAAAAGCGGATCCGCGCACCCCGCGGATCGAGGGCGCTTTCAGATCTGCGCACCCCGTGGATCGATGGCGCTTTCAGATTCATAAAAACCTAATCTGAATATGGATAGCTTTAGATCCATTTCTGATCAAATCCATTTTATTCCTGTATCAGTTCCTAAAATTAATGTGCTACTCCTACCATCTATCGAACATTTCATGGTGTCTAAGCTTTAGAAAACAAACTACTTATATGGATCTTATCGACAAAATGAGCCATTGTTTTGAACAAAGATAAATGTAAACCTTATGCTATTTTCATCATCTTGATTTGATACACATTTGAAACCTAACATTGTTTATTAATCTAGATCAGGTTCTTACTTGAACATTAAAAAATCCAAAAGGTAATTTATACATTAGAGTTTTTCTTTCTTTCTTCCATATTAATCCAAAATAATTAGGAAAACAAAATAAACCTTAAAAATAATTCAAAGAGACAATAATCTACACACTGAAAGAGAGTAAAGCTAAAGCAGAGTATAAATTATTTCGAGACAAGTAGTAATAATAAACAAATAACCAAATTTCATAATCATGTCAACCAGTAGTGGTTATGTCAGTCAAGTAAATGAGTATTCAGATCAAATCTTATAGAACCACATTAACAGAATGCAACACTATCATACCAGTTCTAGAGGGTTGAATGCGCTTCTTGGCTTCTTCTAATATCTTATTAACCGATTCAATAGACTCCAAACAGATCTAGAACAATAGAGAAACAAATAGGCTTAGAATCATGAATAATTGATAGTTCAACATCAATCCAAATGGATCTGGAACAACAGAGAAACAAGCAGGCTTAGAATCATGAATAATTGATAGTTCAACATCAGGACCATCACTTGTTTGCATGTTTAACATTGCTGACATAGTGATATACATGACATTTTGAATACTGAGAATGAACATGTTTTCAAGCAGACCTTCCAATCAGGATAGCCCAAGTTTTTTAGCAGAGTAGGTGTGATCTTCCTACTAATATTTTCACGTGGCAAGCCATCTAATCCACCAGCTGTAGACACCCCATTTTTGCATCTGCCCAATTCGACAATTCGTCACCTGGTTGTTGTGAATTTCTAATGATGAACATAAAAGAACTCGAAGGCTTGTGAGTACTTCTTGATTCTTTCTGTTTTTAGTTTCTTTTCATCCCCCTACTCGTCACGACTCGACATAGAAATTTACGCACACTTAAGATCACTACATCTTATGCCTGACTTAACAAGCACGTAGGCATAGGTTCGCTACGCAGTTCGATAAGTTAGAGACCTCACTACGCTAGGAAAATATGACTTTGAGACTTAGAAATAATCACGTAGGAACTTAAAGAAATCTCACACTAAAATTTGTAAAAATCACCGAAATGACGAAAATACCCTTCATAAATTTTGAACCTTCAAAAAGTCTTGAAAGTACATCTATTGTACTCAGAATATGATTTCGAGTCTAACGGGATCCAAATCGATGAAAACAGAGAAATTTATTAAAAAAATCACAAAAATGACGAAAATACCCCTCATAGATTTTGGACCTCCGATCGAAAGTACCTCCATTGCACTCAGAATGTGATTTCAAATCTAACAGGACCCAAATCGATGAAAACAGAGAAATTTGAGGAAAATCTATAAAAAAAATCAATAAAATGACGAAAAGGCCCCTCATAAATTTTGAACCCCCAAAACATCTTGAAAGTACCTCCATTACACTCAGAATGTGATTTCGAGTCTAATAGGATCCAAACCAATGAAAATTGAGAAATTCAAGAAAAATCATCAAAAATTGTAAAAATGACTAAAACGTCCCTTAACATCCAACTCTAACATACAGACATTGATCCCTAGGAAAATAAAATTCAAATAAAAAAAATTAAAACTCAAATTGAAAATTAAACTAAAATTTAACTAAGATCTAATTAAAATCCAAAATTTAAATCAATTTAAAATTGTAAAATCAAATTAAATTTCAATTAAAATACAAAATAAAAAATACATTTAAATTAAAAATCAATAAACCGATTAAAATACAAAATCAAAATCAAAATCAAATTAAAAATCAAGTTAATTCAACCAATCAAAATGCAAAATTGAATTAAAATTTTAAAATCAATCAACCAAATCGACTAATCAAAGTGCAATCAACAAATTAAAATACATTTAACCGGCCAATTAAAATTTAAAGTCAATTTAAAATTAAAATTTAAATTAATCAACCCGTTCAGAATTTAAATTAAAAATTAAACTCAAATTAAACAATTAAAACTCCAATCGAGATTCAAAACGAACCAAATTGGAATTAAACCAACCTAAATTGAAATCCAAAAAAATTGACAAATCCAAAATTCAAATTCAAATAAAAAATCAATCAATCACAACTCATTAGCGAGAAGTTATCGTAGTATAAGTAGCGTGGGATCACCACCTCTCATTCTCCAAAATAAAAAAATAAAAATAAAAAAAAAGAGAAAAATAAAACGTGGGCACTCTCCAACTCCCCTATCTTCTTTTCTCCAATGTCTCTAACTCCTCCTTATAACCACCCATGTTCTCCTCTCACTCTCCCATTTCTCCCCTCTCTCCCTTTCTCACGATTTTTGGGGAGAACCACTATAAAAGGAAAAGGCAAGGGTCTATTGAATGGGACTCTAGCTGTAGACACCTCATTTTTGCACTCGCTTAATTAATCAACTCGTCAACCCGATCGCAATGGTTCCCAATGATGGATGTTATTTTCATTGCTTTACTTTGTTACCAGATGTGTTTCAGAAATCCGAATAAGGTATCTCGAACTGACAAAACCTTAGAACCACGCTACGCTAGGAAAATACGACCCCAGAAACATAGAATTCATCTTGCAGACCAAAAAGAAGCTTTACGATGAAAATCACTAAAAAATTGATCAAATTATCAAAATACCCCTAACATCAAAACAACCCTAGAGCCTACGTTACGATTAGGAAAACTCATTCAAATACATAAAACAACAAATCGAAATCAAATAAATTATTTTGTCAATTTTAACAGAATTTAATAAAATTACGAAAATGCCCCTCATAAAGTTCACGATCATTTCACACAAAAAAACTTCATAAATGACACAAACCAATAGTTCCATTGAATTCCTTATGAAAAATTGATTCTAAAACATCCTAGAATATTAAAAACTGATTTAAAACGTGAAAAGTCCTCTCCGGGGGCAAACGATAATTTCACAATTTTCATAATTAAAATTTTTGAAATTAATAAATAAAATATTAAATAATTAAAGTGAAACATTAATGAAATTAATTTAAAATTTTGAACTAAAAAAATCGATCATTCAGGCTCTCATGAAAAATTGTTGAGGGTTCGTAAGATATTTCTTTAAGGACCCCTCCATTTGGGGGTCCAAAGAATTAAAGATATAATAGAGGGGGGTGCTCCAAATTCTCCTAAAAATAATAAACCCTAATCAAACCCTAATTCTCCTAAAAAACTTAATAAATAGAAGCCTCCACACCCTATTTTTGTATTAAAAAAAATCCTAGGAAAAGTAGGTAAATAAGCCTCCACAACCTCTCCAAAACCCTAATTTTGGAGCCTCAACTCCTTACCTAACACCCCTGCTCTGATTTTAGCCTAAAAAACACCCAAAAACCTCTCAAAAACATCCCAAAATTTTACAACAAATTCGAAGCACTCAGATCCAAGAAGGATATACCTTACCTCAGAGATCAGAAATTAGATCCGGAGATAGAACGAAGTAAGGAATACGGTACAAGGAGCCGTTTTCACCAGATCTGAGGGAATAACACTTTTGCAGATCGAAGGTAAGTTTCTTTTTTATTATTATTTTTAATCTAGGTTTGTCATTAGCGATGTAGATTTATTTGGGATAAGTAGAGACCGGCAATGGCCGGGCGGGGTTGGTGCCTAACACCTTCCAACCCCGTAACATGATCCCCGGATTTAGATTTTCTGTAGTAGATTAGTTCATTATCCGTTTTAGAGTCAGTTTGGTTCCTAGACCATAATAACTAGGTGGTGACTCCCAAACCTCAAGGGTAAAAAGTGGATCCGCACACCCCGCGGATCGAGGGCGCTTTCAGTGGCGACTTCACTGGGGCCATTGACTATCAAACTTGAAAAACCCCAAGTATGGGAATATTGCCATTGACCTAATTTTTATTTTATTTGTTTTTGTTTTTTTTTGCTCTCTTTCTTTTCTATTTAATTTTTAGTTAATTTCTTATTATTGTCAGGTTACCATTTTTTGTACATTTATTTGTTGACCAAATCATTAATTTCTGTTTAATTCTGGGTACGTTAATGTGGTATATTTTTTTTATAATTCGATCGAGAGTCACTTAGGATGACTTTAAATAATATTAAATTTCAAAGAATAATGTTATTGAGGGCAGAATAATGATGATGGAATAATGAAACAAAAAAAAAGAGTTTTTCTTTATTTTTTTTCATTTTTTTTTTATTTTTATTTTTTTAGGTAAGACATGCTGCCTATGGACAGCAAATAAAAAGAAGTAAAAAATAAAAATAAAAAAGAGTTTTCTTTGAGTTTCTGCCGGCTGCAACTCTTAGTGGTGTGTCCATAGTACAAGCCGATTAAAGCTTCTAAAACTCAACTATTTTAAATGGGGTGTCTTAAGTAAAAAAAACCTTTTTATTTTTTTTCTTTTAATTAGTTATTTCCAATGTCTTCTTCCCCATTCGACTCTATCAATCTCGACAGAGAGTTCTGCTGCTCAAAGGGTTCCAAACTCCATATGTTGATTTATAAAGCTCGAACGATCTAGATATTAGTTATTTTGGGATTGTCTTAGTCCTCTACTTCGCGACCGAACGAGAAAGTGGTGAACGAACGGACTGGTATGGGGCACTGTTTTCTGATTACTGCGCATCTTCTTCACTCAAAAATCGTCTCATGTCTCGATTTTAGTGGCTGTTCTTGTAAGAAAGGTACTTCTGATCTCGATCTCGAACGTGAAGATCTTTGTGAAGATTGGTTGAATCTCGGTTTCTCACTCTCTTTCTTTCAAATAAAAGTCTCCAATCACCAACAGAGAAGCTCATAAAGAAATTTCTTCATCTCAGTGCTAAAATGGCGAATAATTCATCGATAAATTCCATGGGTTTCCATTATAGGCTACAACTATGTTTTTTTCCTTCTTTCTCTCGTTTCTATTCTTCACACCTTGCTCGCTGGATGCTTCTGATTTACCAATGGGTTGTGTAAAAATAGATTACATTGAAGGTTCTGATTTTCATGTTGAGTAGGCTCATTCATTTGTTTACCTTCGAATTAGATTCAATCGGTCGTTATTCATTGGACTGCACCCAAAAGCTGATTTCCAATTTGCAGTGGTTAAGTTCGAATTTTCTTGATGGCAGTAACATGTAATTTCTTTCATAAAATTATTTTTAGTTTTTTTGTTTTTTTTTTTAAAAAAAGGATAAAAATGAAAGATTTAAAGGTTTTTTTTTTAAAAAAAAGAAGAAAGCAAATCAATTTTTTAATGTTGTCAACAGCAACATATGTTTGTCTTTTGGTTTTGTTTTGTTTTCTAATTTTCTTTTGATTAGGCTCAAATTTTTTTTAAAAATAAAAAATAAAAAATAAAAACATCATCTTTATCTCATCAATCATTATTATACCCTCAATTCGATATCCTTTAAAATTTTGATTTATTTAGGATCACTCAAAACAACCTTTGATTGGACTATGAAAGTCACAAAATTGTGCCTATTGCAGTGATCGGATCCAATTCATTATCATATGCCATTAATTAATTTGCCATGATCGATGAATGAAGGTGATGTGCATGTTTAATCAGACTATATTAGTTTATGTTAATCAACATGCCATAATCTTATTGGAGATACATATTTGATGTTGATCATAACGTTGATGTGATGGAATGTGATTGGATTGGTGTTTAATATCCATATGATATCAATGCTGTAATGGTTTAATTGGACCCATGGGCCCATTTGTTTGAAAAAGGTCCCGGGCACACCCCACCTTGTTTTGCACACATCGCATGCACGTTTACTGTTTTACTCACTTACACGTCCCATATAGCCAACGTGGCACTAGTGCGTGGCCCGATCTCTTCGGAGATGCGAAGTCATTCACGAAAACCACAACTCCAGTCACGTACCTTAGGGTATATCGAACTGGGGCATCAATACCGTCTGATCAGGTGATTCTGAGAAGTATATTGATGCACCCAGGCTGGAGCGACCTGAGACTTTGACCTATTGTAAGCCACACAGTCACATCTCCCGATTGCCAACGTAGTACTAGTACGTGGTCAGTCCCCTCGTGGGATGCCAAACCATTTATGAAAGCTACAACTCTTGACTCGTACCCTAAAAGCGCCCTCGATCCGCGGGGTGCGCAGATTCGCTTTTGACCCTTGAGGTTTGGGAGTCGCCACCTAGTTATTACGGTCTAGGAACCGATCAATGACTCTAAACGGATAAAAACTAATCTAAAACAAAAAAAAACTGAATTCGGGGATCAAGTTACGGGGTTGGAAGGTGTTAGGCACCAACCCCCGCCCGGCCAAAGCCGGTCTCTACTAAATTCCACAAGTAAATTACATTGCTAAAACCTAGATAAGAAAATAAATAAAAATAAAAGATTTACCTTTCCGATGGCAAGGACTTGGTTCCCTCAGATCTGACAAAAAGAACTCCTTGTACCGTGCTCCCTTACTTCGTTCTGCTTCCGGATTTGACTTCGGATCTCCGAGGCAAGGTATCTCCTTGTTTTTGAATCTGAACTCTTCAATTTCGTTGCGGATTTGGGGGTGTTTTTAGAAGGCTTTTGGGTGTTTTCTAGACTAAAATTGAAGGAGGGATGTTAGCTAAGGAGTTGGGGCTCTAAAACGAGGGTTTATGAGGGGCTAGGGGAGCTTCTAGACCTACTTCTCTTAGGGTTTATGATTTGATACGAAAATAGGGTGTGAGCACCTCTATTTATAGATTTTTTTAGGGGTTGATTTGGATAGAGTTAGTGTTTAATTAGAGATCTTTTAATTAGAGTTGTGTTTTAGTTTGACTTGTTTAAGGTAGAATTGTGTTTTAATTAAAATTGTTTTAGGTAGAATTGTGTTTTAATTCAAATTGTTTTAGGTAGAATTGTGTTTTAATTCAAATTATTTTAGGTAGAATTGTTTTTAAGTTAGAACTCTATTAAATAGAGTTATTATTTAATTAGAGTTCTATTATGACTTTTGGTCTTATTTGATTGACTTTTAATGTTTTGACTTTAGTCTTAATTGATTGACTTTTAATAACTTGACTTTAGTCTTGCTTAATTGATTTTAATTTTGACTTCAGTCTCACTTGATTGACTTTAATACATTGACTTTAGTCTTGCTTGATTTACTTTTGGTTTTTGGAGAACCCCTTCCATTATTTCTTTAATTCTTTGGACCCCCAAATGGAGGGGTCCTTAAAGAAATATCTCACGAACCCTCAACAATTTTGCCTGAGAGCCCGATTGATCGATTTTTTAGGTTCAAAATTTTAAATTAATTTCATTAATGTTTAAATTTAATTATTTCATATTTTATTCATTAATTTCGAAATTTTTTATCATGAAAATTGTGAAATTACCGTTTTGCCCCCGGAGAGGACTTTTCACATTTTAAGTCAGTTTTTGATGTTCTAGGATATTTTAGAATCAGTTTTTCGTAAGGAATTCAATGGAAATGTTGGTTTGTATCCTTTATGAAAATTTTTATGTGAAATGATTGTGAACTTTATGAGGGGCATTTTCGTAATTTTGTCAAATTCTGTTAAAATTGGTGAAATGATCTATTTGGTTCCGATTTGTTATTTTATGTGTTCGAGAGAGTTTTCCTAAGCGTAACGTAGGCTCTAGGGTTGTTTTGATGTTAGGGGTATTTTGATAATTTGGTCAATTTTTTAGTGCTTTTTATCGTGAAGCTTCTTTTTGGTCTGCAAGATGATGATTTCTAGGTTTCTAGGGTCGTATTTTCCTAGCGTAGCGTGGTTTCTAAGGTTTTGTCAATTCGAGATACCTCATCTGGATTTCTAAAACAAATCTGGTAACAAAGTAAAGCAATGGAATACACATCCATCATTGGGAATCCTTGCGATCGGGTTGACGAGTTGATTAATCAGGCGGATGCAAAAATGGGGTGTCTACAGATGCCCCTCTTTGGCAGAGGGTTGAAGCAAACTAGATAGCAAATCTATTTTGGTAGATAGTGCGATATCTGAATGCCAAAGCTAGTGACAGTTCATTTTGCAGCCTGATTTAGCATTTCGTCAAGGTGTTCGGATCCTTGAGGGTAAAGCTCTCCCCAAATTAAAAGGTTGTCAGGTCCTTGAGCGCAAACTCTCACTGACAGTGTCAGATCCTTGAATTTTAGAGAATTCTCCCTGACTAAAAGAACAAATGTGCAAGTGTGTGCATTGTGAAAATTGAGTAAAACCTGAGCATAAATTGAGCATAGACTGAGCATAAACTGGGCATAATTTGAGTAAAATTTTGAGAAAACCCTCGACGATAACTGAGCAAAATCCAAGATAACCCTTGGCGGCATCTGAGCAAAATCCAAGATAACCCTTGGCGGAAATTGAGCAAAATCCAAGATAACCCTTGGCGGCAACTGAGCAAAATCCAAGATAACCCTTGGCGTAGACTGAGCAAAATCCAAGATAACCCTTGGCGGCAACTGAGCAAAATCCAAGATAACCCTTGGCGGAAACTGAGCAAAATCCAAGATAACCCTTGGCGGCAACTGAGTAAAATCCAAGATAACCCTTTGCGGAGACTGAACAAAATCCAAGATAACCCTTGGCGGAGACTGAGCAAAATTGGCAAAGGAATGAATGAATTTTGGAGAAAACTGATTAGAACGAATCGGAGAACGAATAAATCTGGAAGATAATGAATCTGGAAGAGAAATGATTGATTCCAAGAATGATTGAATCTGGAAAAGAATCTGGAGAACGAAAGAATGTTATATCTCCTATGTGAGATCCAATATGCTTTTGTTTGAACCTCAAGGATTTATCAAAAAGTTTTATGAATTTAAAACCTGAGTTTTTATTTCTTTTGAACCTCAAAAGTTTTTCGAAAGAACTGTTATCAAGAGGGTAACCTTAACTTTGGGGTTCCTATTATTTTTTAGGATTAACATTGCTCGAAGACAAAATGCCCCTAGTTTGACAATGACCATGGCCTTGAAAATAATTGAACACATCATAAAAAAATGCCCCTAGTATAAGGGGGAAAAGTAACACTAACAAAAGAAAGAAAATGCCCCTTGTATGAAGGTTTGAAATAATTGATTACCACAAGCGCAAAAAAGACTCAACTTTTAATTTTGATTAATTTTATTGAAGGTTTTGAGTCAGGCTCAAGAGTACAAAATTATTTCCTTTCGAGACTCATCATAGAATTCACCCTTATCTCCCTTGGTTCACTTGGGGTAGTAAACATTTTCAGATCGATCGTAGACAAGATACTTGGGGCTTCTGAGTCTATGCCTGGTTTAAGCTAAGTATTGAACTTGATTATTCGGACTTCTGATGTTTCAGCTCGGACCGCTCTCAGCTTGGGATTTTCTTCTGTTTTTCTTTGTTGCTCTAACTTTTGCCTAGATCGCCTTTTCAGGTTTTCAATCTAGCGAGCTTGCTCTAGCTTTTGCCTAGATCGCCTTTTCAGGTTTTCAACTAGCGAGCTCTCTTTTTTTCTTTGCTCTGATTGTTGCCAAAGTTGTCCTTTCAGATTTTCAACCTTGCGAGCTTGCCTTAATTTTTGCCTAAGTCGCCCTTTTCGGGTTTTCAACTTAGCAGGCTTCATCATTTTTTATCTTTTTCTTCTCTTCTGAACTTCTGGAGTCGCTGTCTAATCATGCTTTGCTATCTTCCTTGACTTCTCGTACGGTACTTAGGAGGACTTTTATAGGTAAGCTTGGGACTGGGTATAAAAAGAAAGGAATTTTGAGGCTCAAAAACCCAAATGCCCCTTGTGTGGCATTTCCTTTTAAATTATTTCTTTTTCTTTAAATTTTCTTTCCCACTTTGACAATTTTTTTTTGAATTTTTTCTTGATTTTATTTTGTTGTGTGGGAAATATATTTTTTTATTTTGATGTGGTCGGGCCTGAAGTAACTTCTCAGGTTGCCTACGTACCCCAGAATTTTGGGATCAGACCAAAACGTAGTTCGAATTTTCCCTCCCCTAGGTTAGGTGATCAGGCTAAGAAATAAAAGGCACAAATTTTTTTTTTGTTGAAAGGACTGCAAAGGGCTGAGAAAAGAGATAATGAACTGGGTAGCAAGGAAATTGATTCGGCCAAAGATGGCCTCCTTAAATGTAGTACCGTTTGATTTGGTCAAGGTTGGTTGGTTCTGGTAACTCAGTTCCATCATGATCTTGAAGTCTGACAGCTTTTCCTGGTAATATTTCTTTGATGATGAATGGACCTCCCCAATTTGGTTTGAACTTTCCCCTGGGATCAAAAATAGGTGCCCTATTTTCTTTGAGTACTAAATCCCCGATTTGTAAGTGACGGGCCTTGATTTTCTTGTCAAACGCACGGGCGACTCTTCTTTGATAAGCTTGCACGTGATACAACGCTCTCAGTCATTTTTCTTCGATTAAATTCAACTCTTCATACCGTTGGCGAACCCAGTCTGCTTCTGACAACTGACTTTCTAACAGAACCCTGAGAGATGGAATCTCCATTTCAACTAGCAAGACTGCTTCCATGCCATACACTAAGGAGTAGCTCCAGTGGAGGATCGAATTGAGGTTCGATATGCCCATAATGCAAATGGCAGTTTTTCTGACCAATCTCGATGTGATTGACACATTTTCCTAAGGATAGTCTTAATATTCTTATTTGCTGCTTCGACTGCTCCATTAGTCTGAGGTCGGTAAGGAGATGATTTATGGTGTGAGATTTTAAACTTTGAACACAATTTGATAACCTCAGCTTTGAAGTGTGACCCGTTATCAGAGATCAACTCTGAAGGTACCCCATATCGACTAATGATGTTCGTTTGAATAAACTTTGCAACTCGAGACGTAGTGAGGACAGCATAAGAGGCAGCTTCAACCCATTTGGTAAAATAATCGATGGCAACCAGAATGTATTCGTGCCCGTTCGATGCCTTAGGTGATATTTTACCAATAATGTCAATTTCCCAGATTGAGAAAGGCAATGGTGAGGTCAGACCCACTAATTGAGATGGTGGTACATGTATCAGGTTCGCATGTATTTGGCATTTATGACAGGTTTTGACCATGTGATGACAATCTGTTTCCATCGTGGGCCAGTAGTATCCTTGTTTCATAATCTTCTTAGCTAACATTTTCCCACTCATGTGAGGGCCACATTCTCTAGAATGTAGTTCAATCATTATCTGCTCAGCTTGATCTTCATCAACACACGACAAGTGAATCCCATCATAAGATCTTTTGTATAAGCTTCCTGCGCACAGGATAAATTGAGAAGTTAATCTTAGTAGGGTCTGTTGTTCTTTCCTCGATGCTTCTTCCGGGAATTCTTGTTTTTCCAACACTTTCTTTATGTCTGTGTACCATGACTTTCCATCGGGTAGTCGAGTAGCAATGTTGATTTGATGGCAGTACTCGGGTTTATTTTTGACTTCAACCGTGATTGGCCTTAATTCCATGCCAGGAGGCAAATGGATCATTGAAGATAAAGTTGCTAAGGAGTCAGCAAATTTGTTATCCTCCCTTGACAAGTGCTGGAATAGGATTGCTTTAAACTTACTGACTAAGTTTAGCAAATACTCATGATAGGGTTTCAACTTTTCATCCCTAGTCTTCCATTCTTCCAATGACTGATGTATGACCAAGGCCGAATCCCCGAAAACCTCAATTTCTGTAATGCCCAGGTTCAAAGCAGCTTCGAGCCCTGCGATGCACGCCTCATATTCAGCCGTGTTATTAGTGTTCGAGAAAGCTAACTTAATAGCGATAGGAATATGACACCCTTCTGGAGATAACAAGACTGCCCCTATTCCATACCCATTTTGATTGGCCGCTCCATCAAAGTATAACTGCCATGTTTGGTTCTGCGGTTCTTCCTTAACGTGCAAGATGTTCTCATCTGGGAATTGATCGACATGCCTTACTCCTACTATAGGGTGATCCGCCAAGTATTCTGCTACAGCTCTCCCCTTGATGGATTTCTGTGTAACATGCGTGATGTCAAACTCTGACAGCAATAGTAACCATCGCGCGGTTCTCCCTGTTAACGCTGGTTTCTCAAAAAGATACTTGAGAGGATCCATCCGAGATAACAGGATAATTGAATGAGACAGCATATAATGTCGGAGTCTCTGAGTAGCCCATACCAATGCTAAGCAGGTTTTCTCCAAGGATGAATATTTTCGTTCATATTCTAACATCTTCTTGCTGATGTAGTAGATGGCCCTTTCTTTGCGAGTATCTTTGTCATACTGTGCAAGCATGCATCCCATAGCTTCTTCTGTGACTGACAAATAAAGAAGGAGTGGTTCACCCGGTGTAGGTGGGACCAAGATAGGTGGATTTAAGAGATACTCCTTGACTTGGTCGAAAGCCTTTTGACATTGCTCATTCCAAACTGTTGGTTCATTCTTCTTAAGAAGCTTGAAAATAGGTTCGCAGACGTTGGTGAGTTGAGCGATGAACCTGCTAACATACTGGATTCTACCCAGAAAACCTCGAATCTGCTTTTCAGAAGTTACTCCAAATACACATTTCTGTGGGTTGAGGCGGAGTTGGTACTTTTGAATCCTTGTGAGAAACTTTTCTAACGCAGTAACATGCCCTAGTCGTTCTTTGGATTTGACTATCATATCATCTACATAGACTTCGACCTCTTTGTGTATCATGTCATGTAGTAAAGTCGTGGCTGCTCTTTGATAGGTAGCTCCGGCGTTCTTCAAACCAAAAGGCATGACCTTGTAGCAGAAGGTCCCCCACTGCGTGATGAACGACGTCTTTTGCATATCTCGAGGATCCATCTTTATCTGATTGTACCCTGAAAACCCATCCATGAAGGACAACAACGCGTGTCCTGCTGTACTGTCTACTAGAACATCTATGTGTGGCAAAGGGAAACTATCCTTTGGGCTTGCTTTGTTTAAGTCTCTAAAATCCACACACATTCTAACTTTTCCATCCTTTTTCGGCACCGGGACAACATTGGCAATCCACTCAGGGTATTCTACCACTTCCAAAAATCCAGCGTTAATCTGCTTCGTAACTTCTTCTTTGATTTTCAAAGCCCATTCCGGCTTCATACGTCGAAGTTTCTGTTTGATTGGTCGAGCATCAGGATATAACGGAATCCGATGTTGGACAATATCTGTGCTTACTCCCGGCATATCCTCGTAA